>NC_056744.1:590268983-590303983 GCF_019279795.1 Protopterus annectens
CAGGTTAAGGTAAGTGCATAGATAGGTAATGTATGTAAGGTTTAATGTAGGGTTAGAAGTAAGGTTTTGTTAAGTGTATGTGTGTGGATTATTTATTTTGTTTGGGTATATCTCTGTAGGGTAAATGTGTGGCAGTTAAGGACCTTAGGGTTAGGGTGTGGGTTAAGGTAAGTGCATAGATATAGTGTATGTCTGTGGTTTATTTATTTTGTTTGGGTAGGTAGTATGTCACGGGTAGTGGGGTTGGCCGAGTGTGAGTATTCGTGATTTTAAATTTCACGGTTTATGGCGTTCAGTGTATTCGCGGTTTGGTACATTTGTGTTACTCTTTTCATATTCGCTGAACCTTCGAGCTTATATAAACCTGAGTCTCAGTATATCCAAGTAAAGTCATGCTGAAATAATGTTTGGATTATAATGACTTCAATGGCACTAGTAAGACAAGCAGTTTGTTAATAGATCTATCTTTTCCTTAGCCTGTACCACTTGCCCTAAATCTGACACCCTCTGCAGATATACTTGCCATGTCTACCATGGATCAAGAGCAAAGAAGAGTGATGGTTTCCTGCCATTTCCCATTATCACATTTACTGGGAGTATGCACACTGCTTAAAAAAGTTCTGCTGTGCTTACTATCTCACAAACATGATGGTCCACAATGCACAACTCCGAGCACCATGTTTGTGAGATGGCTAGCAGAGTGCAACAGTAGCAAGCAAAGCATATTCAAGGATATTGGATATACAGGAAGTTGTGTATGTATGATAGACAAATGTGAACACCATGGCAGTCCAGAAAGCAGAAAGATACTTACAGGAGTACAGTACACAATATACCCGCAATCATAAATTTGAGAATAAATGTGATAATACATAGACAAATGAATACATAACTGATACAGTATTGGTGCCGTAGCCCTCATACATATAATTAATATCGGTTACACTATGTCAGGTGTTATAAGTGTGAGTGACTATAATGGGAAATGGAACAACAGTAAAAGTGTATAGAGTATACCGTATTCAAACCCAGGACCATGTGTATGGTAGTGCTACATTTACAACTGTTGCCACAAGAAGGGTGAGAAATACTTGTCTGTGTTGTCATTCATTGCTATTAACTGCAATGTCACAACAGTAAAACAAGGTTGCACATCCTGTACTAGAACCCAAGACCATCTGTGCTCCAGCCCTAAACTTACTTGCTGCCATAGGAATAGTTACATGACATTTCCTCTTTTACAAATCATTCTTAAGGTCTGACTGTTAATGCTATGCAACATTCCTTATTGGGCTTGCAATATGCTCAATAGTATTAATTGAATGCATTAAGTTTCTATATTCTGCTGTCTGAGTACTGTCTGCTGCCTGGGTGGGCCAGTTGTCCAGTTTACGCACTGCTGCGCTTTGCGCAAACCAGATAAGCACAGCCAAACCTGCCATTCACTTTTCTCTGTTTCCCCTGTTTGCACTATGTAGTGCATCACACAAACACTGGCCAATCCAAAAAAAGAAGAAAGAAAAAGAAAGAAAAGGGAGAGACAATTGAAATGAGGAAAAGCAATCTATGATATACACAATAAAAATGTTATTACACATGAGATATTTCTACTCAGGTCTGAATTTAAAGTCTCACTCCAATGCACCTTCAGAACACAGGATGGGTGCCTTATCTCTCTCTTTGTCACACAAACATGTTTGCAGCAAAGAACTTAACTCAATATGCACATGGGCAACTGCAACAGCATCTACAGTGATATCAAACCATACAAGTGTTATTTGTACACATATTAGTTTTGGATGAAAGGCACTTGGTGATCACACAACCTGTCATGATTATTGCTTGCACATATACAGCTCTGTCTTATATTTCTCTATTTGTTGGCCATTCTTCATTTATATGAATAGTATACTGAAACCTGCAGTGTGTAAGCCATTCTGTATCATTGGTCTTAAGATGTGTGAGGATATTAAGTGGAAATAATAATATATGCAGATGCCAACAAATCAAGGGAAGGTTAGATGCTAATGAATGCATGTTTCTTGTGTGCTGCTTACTTACATTTCCAACCTTACATCTAACACTGTAAATTTAACCTGACACACCCAATGGAAGTAAGGCAGCCTGCTGTGTTTTCCTTCTCCCAAACACTAATGAGTGACAGTTGCAATCCATTAAAACCAAACACTGAGATAGTGGCCACACTATGTTTACATTCCTACATGAATCAATGTTTTTGGAATTCAGCAATTCTAATGAGTTCATACCTCATTTACACCTTCATGCTGAAAGCTCTGAATCTACACTATATAAAGGCAACAGTGTAGCTAGACAAACTGATGGTGGGGTCACTTGTTTATGCTGGAAAGACTGCACATAACCCTATTTCTTCAGTATATATCTGTACAGAGAAGTACTGGACTTCAGAAGGTATGCTTCTGTTTGGTCAGCTACATACTGCATATGCTAGAATGCATTTAAAAATATCTGAAGCATAACCTTTTACACTTTTATCTGTATGCATTAGTTAGAAGTGTACTGTTGGCATGGGCATTTTTTGCCAAGCCATTTCAGAGGTATACATGACTGCTAATACATGAAAATGGAATGCTGTGTGATAAATATGTACAACTATTTTAGGGACAGTTCCTTTGGTAGAACTTTTAGCATCTCAAAGAGGGTTTGTTAGCATATTGTGTTATTTTCCTCTTCTTTTGTTCTTTTTTTTTGGGGGGGTAGGTGCATCACTGCTATAGCACAAATAAGGATAGACTGCTGTTTTGTGTTGGGGGGAGGTGAGTTACTGTTATGGCACAAACAAGGATATGTTGCTCTGTTAGTGTGATACAAGGATATCTGACACATTCCTGTTATTACGCAATACACTCCAAGTTCAAGACTTACCTTGTCAATGCAGCAGTTGACATGGTTCTGTCCATGTAGATTCCTTTCTGTGGCTGTATTCCAAAAGTTTTGGAATGCACAGGACAAACCAGCACAAAGTCTACACCGATTCTTTATAGCTTATTGAATAGCTCCGCTATGTTGGATTGGTTGATTAGCATGCAATTCAGCTGCTTGTGCTGTAATTAGCATACTTCAAATGTTTATGTTGTTTGTGTGGGGCTGAGCTCCTCTACACAGCATTATCTAAAACTTTTTACAGTAGTATGCACATTGAGCCGTGATGAGCACATGGTAAAGAATGACCATGTAGGCTTTACTGAATCCTTGGGATTATCTTAGTCAGAATAGTAGTTTGAAGTTTCAGAGCTTGTACCTGTTGCTGCTATCACTTTGCCATCTTGGGCCAGATTAAACCTTTATTTTAATCTATAACCTCTATGTTTTCTTCTGTTTAATCTCAGTGGTTTTACTGTTTATAGTGTTTATCAATAAACAGAAAGAAATATTACTTTGAATACCAGTCCAGCTGGCTTCCTATTTGAATTTTTCTCCGCACCCTGCCACAAAATGCACATAATAGACTCTAATATGGTAATTTCATCTAAAATAAAAATATTATAATTAAAAAAGTATCCTGTAATTAGTATGTTGGGTTTGTGGCTGGACCTTAGAAGCTGTGAGACACAGACATGTATACTATGTGTGGTGCTTGGTGCGGTGGGTTGTGATGTGTGTGTGTGTGCTTTTGCCTCTGAGGTCTGTTTTGTTTAGATATGTTTTTGTTGAGAACTTCCACATATGTAGGAATGTACTGTACAGGTGTGGGTGGTGTTAGAGGTGTGGTATTTGTTCAGACAACCTTCTCAGTGCTTGTGATTGAGAGAGCAAGGATTCGAGGTTCTTAATGTAATTGCATCTCTCACATATTGTGTTCCTCAGTGCTAGAAGAAGAGTGTTGTCCGTGTACATGAGGCAGTTGCTACACTGTCTCAGGATGCCCATATCAGCAAGACTAGCAAGAGAAAACAAAAATTGTCTGTCCATGGTTGTCAGAATCTGTGGAAGAGAGGTAAAGGATGGTAGACTGGGTACTATCAGAGTAGTGTACTTATAGGTATGAGTTACAAAGGAGTCCTGGTAAGGGACAAAATGCAACTGAGATACATTGCAATGGGTTAAAATAGCTCAGCGGCAGTGAGCAATGAGCAAACAAGTGCAGCACCCTGCAAATACAGGGTATAAATACCAGAAAAGATGCAAGAATCTAGAAGCTCAAATTACTAACCTGTCCTGCTAGCCCCTGTTCTCTCAACCAATCACTCATGCTAGAGACATTCAGGCAACCATGTTACTCTCACTAACAGTGAAGACAAGACACTACCAGCAGAAGATGGCAGCCAGAAACACAGGAAACTCAACAAGCAAAACAACCAGTCCTGGATAACAGCAGGCCTCTATCCAGACTGTGCTACCTGACTAGAACACAGAAACCACAGATAGAGCACTCACAAACAGAAAATACAACTCTCAGTATGAAAAAGCAGTTTACACTTAAGTAATTCATTAAAAGGCAATCACAGTAATGAAACACTATCTACCAATGAAAATACAGTTAAAACAGTATAAAGCAGTACAAAAATGTAGTGAAACAGTAAAATAAAAGCTTTATAACAGTGCAAAATGAAGTAGATTAGCTGTATAGCACAGCTATATGTGTTAAGAAGTGCAATTCAATTAAATAAATGTAAAAAAAAAACTTATTCTACTCTTGCAACCTCAGGGAATTTCTTCTTTGTCACAGTGATGAATCACCACTTCTCAGCCAGGTAAAAACAAGGACAGCCATCTGTAGCCACAGGGTTTAAATAATTCTTATTGTTCAGAAAATATGTGCTGGTGCAAAACCTATTTTCTATTACGTTTTAAGTTATTTAGAATAATATTCAATAATATTAAAATGTTTTCCTAATTTAGACCTCTATCCCAGCAATATATTTAGCATTGCTCAGAATTACTGAGGAAGGTATTTGAGAGGTATGCTTTACAATATCTATTCTAATGTGCACATGCCTCATTAATATCACTTCTAAGTCCATTTATTATTCTGCACATTAATTGTGATAAAAGAAAATTATGGGCATGTGTTTTATGCAGTGGTCAAAATGATGAGATACCTGATACACTAAGCAGAAATGAGGGTCACTCTCAGGGTAGCTGTCTCACTCTTTGTGGCAAATGAGAAGTTCAGAAATCTGTAACAGTATTGCAATAAAGTGAGTGGTCCTTCATTTGGTATGATTTACTTACCTTGTGAATATGTCCTGAGGGTGTGCCCATGAGAGATGTATCAGACACATTCCAGTTTGATGAGGCCTAATGGAAAACTCACACAATGGAGGGAACATATCTCTGCCAGTTGCCTGGGAATGTAAGGGGATCCAAAAGGATGAGAGGGAAGTTGATGGGGATTTGGGAGGACTGGTCTACTCTACTCAGCTTACTACCATGACTGCCTTGACAGAATAAACTGTTTTGAAAATGATGATGCTGTGAAATGGCAAAACTGGTGGGACTCCATGTAAACTGAACCAAGAAATCATCTAACCATGAGAAATGCAGTATCATAAGACTGATCAGTATAAGATGGAAATTTATACACAATGAATACCCTCAAAAATGAGTAGCAGGGGGAATGACCTGAGTGAATCCCACTCTTTCCATAGTACAAAAGTGCTATGTGGCAAATTTAATAGATTAATCACTGACCCAATATTTAAAATCATTATCTGTTAACACTTTTGAGTGATTAAGTATGAGGTAATAAGTGGACATGTGCATGACAGACCCAAGTAAATGAGCGCATGATATACCAGAAGAAATCTCAATTCACTTTACTCTGGAAGTATTCAAATGTGAGAGAACATCCCTAGTCAAATGCTGTCAGTAAAAACTTTAGTTTTAAGCACGTATTAACCCCAACCACTGATATTATTTCACATAGCATTTGAAATAACACAGAGATCTTTTAGAAGTGAAGTCTCATCAAGCCAAATCTTCATTATAAACATCACATTATCATCTTAAAGTAGGCCAACACTTTTCTTGTTAGATTTCATGTAGACTGGCATTAATGATTAGAGCCCTGGGCATTGCCTCAAGATAAAAATCCTATATGAAAGTTAGAGATATAACTGTATGTTGTGAGGCAACTCAAGAAGCAATATATACTGTTGATCTGATATTGTTATACAGTAGAAATATAGCCAGCCACTGTAACTAACACACAATCGAATAGATCAGTGAGTCGAAGTCTGTGCTCTACCTCTTCCACCACTGACTACTTGTAAGGCTGCACCAACGTCAAACTGGAGAAGGATTGTATAACCATAGAAATGTTAAACAGGTGCATAGCAAATCCCTTACCCGTAGATTATATGGTGAAATTATAATAAAATTGCCAATAAAGAAAACAAAATGGCTAACAAAATAATAAGGAAGTACTCTAAACACTGGGAACAAATAAAAAACTTTAAATAACAAATATTTAAAATGAAAATCAAGAAAAAAGCAATATGAATAAATACAGAAAAAATGTTTTACCTAAATCTAAAGAAACAGGAACAATGAATTGAACTAAAATATGAACAAAAAAGAACATTTTTCTGAGATAGAACTTAACTGAGTGGCAGACTATGGTGATAAAAATGCTGACAACTTTAGCCTAGTAGAGAAATCAGTCATACTGACCATTTTTAAATTATGAACCAGATTTGTTTATGAAATGCTAAACAAAAGCAGAATAAAGCAAAAAAGAATAAAGAGAAAAGAAGAGAGAGTGAAGGCATAAAAAATAGGAATAGTGAAAGAGAACAAGTGAAACATGGTAATATACAGCATATGAGGGCATGTCAATGTACATGTACCACAAAGACAAGGGAGTTGTAGCATGAACCCTAATCACATATCTACATAATATATTTTGCACTGCTATTAACACCTCCTGTGTGGGTATAGTCATATCATCACACAGTTTTTGTATATTATGTGACTGCCACACAAGGTGACATCACTAGAGAAGATTTTTTGTGATATAAGCATCCTGATATGATCATGGAAGAGGACATTTATCAGAGACAGTATATACACCAGGATGCATGTGCATATTGTGATTATGGGCAAAATGATTTGCTTGAAAATGTATGTAGTGTCAGCATAGGTCTCAACCAAGAGACACACATAGCAACAGGCTTATGGACAACAGTAGACAGAAGCATGGACAGTCATGGACAATATCTTTATAATAACACCACTCATATGTGTCATTGGCGCTAAATATGTGATTGTGAATCAGTATACATGTTCTGCATGAACAAAGCTGTACTGCCATAATGATTTGTCAGTAATCTGTGAGGGAACACTGGTACACCTGTAGTTTAAATTACAATCAATCATGGCTAGTTGATAGGTTTGCATGGCATATATATTCCACAATCCACACTTGCATGAATGTAACCCATGCTAGCAATGTTGTCAATGACCTATGTATTTACTGTGTGCATCCCAGTAACATGTATCATACATGCATCTTGTATAACACCTTCAAAGGAGTTCTGCACTGTCAACTCCTAATGTTCATGCAGCAAAAAGAATACTTAGGTATGGCTGATAAGATGTGTGGGCACTCACAGTGGCAAAAGTGATACACCTGAGTAAATCATCCCTGGAAAATGTCTTGGGAGGAATATGCAAAAGGGTGCATTGTACCCAGTTATTGGAATGATGTGGGCTGAGGACAATGGGACTATAATGCCCTTTGATGTGAATGTCTTGCACATACTCATGAGTTGTGCTACATACAAGGGATTAGTCACCACTGTGGGCATATGCTGGTGGACATTCCACATGCCATCTACTTGATTACACAGGTAACATACCACTTGGTCTGCTCATTGGGGTGTGCTGCCTATAGTGTAATTAGCTTGTGTATTAGCTGTCAGAATGGAACTAATTCCCCTTTGATTTTTGTTCATCTGTTGTGTCTTCATCACTCTGGCAACAATCCTTTGTGCATGTTAATACTATCTGCATTATACCAATACAAATCTTGGATTCAGTGTTTATTCACAATTTGCATTCCTCCACAAAACTGGTTAGACAAAGGATTTGCAGTTAGTCTTGACTTCTGAGACTTAATGAACAGGAAAGGGCCTAGTACAGAATCCTGAAGTACAGACATGATCACTGCACTCTAGCTAGAGGTGACTGCACACACTTTAACATTATCTGTTATGTATGTAACCCATTTGTATACCCAGCTGATGATGTAGGTGTTTATGCCCACCTGAGATAGTTTCTCTGTAATACCTGTGTGTGGATTTCTGCCAAATACCTTGGCCAGGTCAATTTACATAGGATGAGTGTGTTTTCCTCATGCATGCTCTACATAGATCTCAACCTCTTTGCACAAAAAATCTTGACAAAGCCAAAAATAATGGGTAGACAAAGCTCCGAAAATAGATACAAATATTAAATATTGCTCTTATAAATGTAGAAAGTTGCTAGAATAAAAGATCTTGTGTTACCATGCATTTTCAGAAGGATATGAAGTCTGAAACTCAAAGGTCTGTCATTATATAATGGCTTCAATCCTCACTTATTTGCCACAAAAATACAGAAAAAAAAAACAAATTTTATGAGGAACAGACCAAAAATATAAGGCAAAAATCTGGACATTCTGTGAAATCCTCGTCAGTTGAGAGGTATGATGCCCTTGGTGATCTTCCTGAAGACATCAAACAGATGTAACAGATATGATGTAGCCTTAACAAACCAAACATGGGTGTGGTACACAGTTTGGGGGACTATCTGTGTCCTTTATTGTAAAGTCCACAAATACCCATTGGTCTGCTTCACAGATGAGAAGAGTCAGATGTATTGGGTCTATAACTCCATGCATCAGGTAATATCCACTCTAGGTAGATGGATGACTGTTGCTGTGTACCATTCTATGAGAGCATAGGATGTGGTGAAGTAGGGATCCAACTGTGTCTGCTAAGTTAGGTTTTAAGTCACACTATAGGCAACCAGAGATGCTGTCAGGGCCCATTGATTCTGTGTTATTAGCCTTAGAGAGTGCAAAGATGAGCTGCTGTCCTGAGGAGGAAACCCGAGCAATGTTTGCATGTAAACTTTGACGGATGGCCAGTGGCAACACGGGTATGAAATGTGAGACAAACTGCCAGCTAGCAGATTCTGTATTTTTTCTGTTTGAGTATAGCTGATGCCATACACAAACAGCTCTGTGCCTAGTTATGTATTCCCACTAACATTCACATTTATTAAAATACATGAATTGTGAAAATATCTCCAAATATATATATATATATATATATATATATATATATATATATATATATATATATATATATATCATTAACCAATTAACAAAATTGATTAAATTCACAAGTGATCATTCAAACCAGGTGGAAATAATCCACCCAGTCTCACAATCCATGATTTCTCCTTCTTGTTTAAAATGTTATGCCAACCTGCCTTATAACACCTATTGCCTACAATTTTATCAATAATGATACATTTGAAGCTGGCTGAAGTGTGAACAATAATGTGTTTGTATAATGTATTTGTAGAATATTTGCTTTTAATATTGCTGAGATGTTCAGAAATCTGAAGCCTAATAGATCTTGAAGTGTGACCAATATATAAAGCCAAACAACTGCATACTACCAGATAAATGACCCAGTCACTACTACAATTGGAAAGTGTGTTAATAGAAAAAACCTGTGGTGTATTTTTTCTAGTAAATTCCTTGGCCTGATAAATATATTTACAGAAAGAACAGTGGCCACATGGATAACAAACCACTGCCCTAGTACCATCCAATGTAACCTGGATTGAATGATCAAATAGTATATTGCATTTGTCATGACTTGAAGTGACTACCCAAAAACATTCCTCTACTGAATGAGAATGAACATCTGCCCCCCAAGTCATGCAGTCTTTCATCAGCCAATATGATATCCCAGTGATGTTGTACTAAATCCCTAAGCTGATGAGTGTTCCTACCATAACTTGTAATAAATCTGATTTTAGTGTTTTCATTCCGATTATTACGCTTCTTATACTTAAGTAGATCACTTCTGCATAATTTCTGGACCTCATTACTGGTTTTCACCAACCTAGCTGTGGGTTGACCACAATGCTTAAAATGTTCAATTAAATCCTGGTTGAAATTCTTATAATCTTCTGTGTTGGAACAAATCCAATGAGTCCTCATACATTGAGACTTAGGAATATTCCTGATCACATGTCTGGGATGACAGCTAGAGGCATGTATCAATGTATTTGAATGAAAGGGTTTCCTAAAATCAGAACTAACCAACATACCATCCAGCTGTCTAAACAGTGATATCCAAAAAAGAAAGGGACACCAAATCATAGTTGACCATACATTTGATACTCCATTTGTTTTCATTTAGGTCTTGAACAAACTCTTGTAAATATATTTCATCTGCTTTCTACACCAGCCAGCAGTCATCCAAGAAATGTCTCCAAATATCTATTTCATCAAGAAATAGATCGTGACTGCTATCATAAATGATATTATATTCCAGATAACCCATGAACAAATCAGCGTACATGGGTGCAAACGATACACCCATAGCTGTTCCTTTAAGTTGTAAATATCATTTATTGTTAAAGTAGAACACATTTTTTGTGAGGACATGTTTTGCCAAACACAGAAGAAAGGTATTAAAGCCTGGGCTGTATAATGGAATTTTATCCAACCAGACCGATAGTGGATGGAAGGGGTTTAATCACGTATGCTTGTGCCAAACTAGTGGATAGTATCTTAAAGCCCATGTTGAAGCTTGAGGCACAAATTTGTAAAGATTCTTGGGGCTTTTTGGAGAATATTGGTAAGATCCCATACAATTCGACCCATGTATTTTTACTTGTTGACATTAAAGATCTATACACAGTCATTCCACATCAATTAGGAGTGGAGTGGACCGTGGATTTTATGCTTCGTAAAGGGGCATCAAATGAACAAATGTATCGTGTCGAAACATTATTGGATGTGATTCTTACTAACAATTTCTTGATTTTTAAAAATAACTATTACCTTCAAACAATGGGTATTGCTATGGGTTCTCCCTGTGGCTGCACTTTTGCCAACAGTGTTTTAGCACAATGGGAGCATCAATGTCTATTCCAAAACGAATTGTATCGGGAAAACGTCTCTTGGTACACAAGGTACCAAGATGACATGTTTTTTCTATGGAAAGGTCCCTTTGATTTAATACCAGATTTTATTGAAAGTATTTCCAAGTTGACCAATTTTCTTGAATTTACATATTCTACTGATATTAATGAGATCACATTCCTGGATGTCAGAATTAGTAAGGATTTACCGTCTAACAAATTTAAGTCAACCATTTTTAGAAAACCAACTTTTTCAAATACATATTTATATTTCACCAGTTCACACCCCGTTCACCAAAAAAGAAGTGTTGTTAAGGGGCAGTTTGTTCGGGCGGCCAGGATGGTGTCCGAACAGGACGATTTCTTGTTGGAATGTGAGAACATTTATTCTATGTTCCATTTGCGGGGATATTCTAATACATTTGTAGATGAAATTAGGCAAGAGGTTATTGCTAAAAGAGAATCAAGCTATTTTCAGCCATTACTTAGGCAAGGGAGTATGGAAGCCATATCTAATAATAATAACAATGAAAATAAGATGGGTAACATCTCTTTCCTTTTTACCTTTTGCATGGATTTTAAGGCCATTAGGAACATTTTTGTAAAAAAATTGGAGGGTACTTATGGAAGATCAGGAGCTTATTAAACTTGTTGGGGAAAAGCCTAGGTTTACTTATAGAAGAGGTCAGAATTTAAAGAACCTCTTGGAAAGGCCAAACTTGAAATCCAATAGGTTGACAATAGGAATGAGTAAATGTGGCTGTTAACATATTGTCTTGGGTTCAAGGGTTCACATGGCTGGGAGAGAGTATGTGATAAATGGAAGATTCAATTGTAACTCAAAAGGAGTGGTCTATGTGGCAACCTGCAGGCTTTGTCCTGCATTTTACATCGGTAAGACTGATAGGCCACTCAAGAAAAGGATTTATGAGCACTTATATGCCATTGAGAATGGGGACATGAATAATGCTCTTGCAAAACATGTTTGTCAATATCCTGACCATTCATTTTGTTTCACTATTGTGCAACAAGTACAACCACATATTAGGGGGGGTCCCTGGCAATTACAATTGGAAGAACAGGAAGTCTTTTGGCAGATTCGTACCGCTTCATATATTTTTCCAGGACTAAATGAGGTTGTGTCCATCAAATGTATTTTAAAATTAAAGGCACTTAAAAGATAGGATGGATGCTGAACGAAAGGGAACATTGTTATGACAATAAGGGACAGTATAAGCAGTATTATAGTCAGAAGTGTGGTTTTTACAACTGCGTTTTTTTACAACTGTGCACTTTTTAAAATATGTATGCATACATACACATATATTTACTCTTATATAATTGCATGGGTAGGGTAGCATTGCCTTGGTTTTAGCATGGGGCTTTCAAGAGCGATTGGTATATATGCATGTACATGCATATATATATGCATTGAAATTTTCTTGCTTCCGATTTGTTATGAATTGGGTCTTATTAAAGGGCTTGCAGATGTAGTGCATAAACAAAGTTAAATGAAAACAAATAATTATGTGTTTTTCATATACATTTTTTATATATATATAAATCTTATATATATACATTTTTTATATTCAAGTAGGTATATTTAAGTAGTATATATGACAAGTTGATACTTACGTACATCTGTTTTTAACATAATTTTAAGATAATTTTATATACACAAAATCATGTTGGTCATATATATACATACACATGTGGGTATGTGTTTAGAGAGATATATACGTATCACATTACATTTTGTTATTTTTGAACAGATAATAATTTTTGTGTGACATATTTAAATGCATTTCTTGAATATTATAATAGAATATGTTTTTATGAAATCAGTTATTATTACAATTCTCATCACTATATTTTTTTCTTTCATTTGATTTAATTGAGGACATGATGTCATAATTAATTAAACAATTAATCAATCAGAATATTAATTAGAACACTGCAATGTATGTATTTAATGGGTGTTCTTGGGGTCTTTCATTGTCTGATGAAGGTAGAGAGATTGTCTCTACCGAAAGCGCTTACAGTACAGTAATAAAGTCTTTTTGTTAGTGTTCCAAGTCTGCTGGCTGAGTTCGTTATTGCCACTTTTTGGGTTTTAATTTTATCCAACCAGTATTCCAATGCACACAACCCTGCCCAATGTGGAATACTAGTATATAATGAAGTCATGTCTAGGGTGCACATTAACCAACCAAGCTCCAATTGAGTATCAGAAATTATATTCAGGAACTCTGTGGTATCTTGCAACCATGCCCTAACCCCTTTCAGCAAAGATTTGAGATATGTGGTTAGATAGACAGTGGCTCAGTGAGAGAACCCTTCCCAGATGCAATAGGTCTCCCTGGTGGTTTATTAATATCTTTGTGTATCTTCAGGAGGAGGTATAAATATTGTGGTAAAGGATCCTTTACTTGTAAGTGAAATGATGTATTATTGCTGATAATTCCTTCACTAACTGCATTTTCCAAAAAAACATTTATTTCCTTTTTTAAATCTGGGTGTAAGGTCAATAGGCATGCATGTATAGAATCTAGCATCTTGCAACTGTCTATCAACGTCTTCTTCATACATCAACCAATCCATCACTACTATAGTGCCACCCTTATCTGCTTGGATAATAACATTACTTTTATTGTTCCTTAACCTATCAAAAGCTTCAATTTCTGATGCCATTAAGTTATCTGGGATTCAGAAGGGTCAACAATTCAGTCATACAATTGTTCCAATGTCATGTAACTACATCAATTGCACAACATATGTCTACATGTGTTTCATGGGGAAAGCGGTGTTTGAGTGGTCTGATGCTATTTAGAACACATTACAAGTCAATTGTTTGTGGCTTATGCAGAACATTTCCTGACGCAAATGCTATTAGCCACACCATGGTGCTGCTGAATACATAAATAATCCTTAGGAATAGCAACACAACTGCACATACAATGCACTCCACATGGTTGCAATTGAATCAAAATGTGATATTTCTGTTTATATTACAGCATAAGGACATATGGATGAAACAAGATGCATATGCCCATATAATCAGTATGAACTTATAATTATGTATGTCACAGAGCATTTAATGAAGATTTGTAGACACATGCATACTTGTGCCATACTGTAAGTGTTTCTGTGATGGTGGAATGAGAACTGTATAGAAAGTTGATCTGCTCCACTACAACAACACATATCTTAATAAGTCAACAATATACATAAAAGTTTATCAAACCATTTCAACAGTTTTCAGGAGGCATATTACTACAGCTGTTACAGAAGGAGCATTTAATGAAATGGCAGCAGTGGCCATCAATACATTAGCTTACATCACAGATTGTAAGACCATCTTGTAGGCATACTGTATATCCACACTTCAACATAACATGTGCATTGACAGCAAGATGGCATGGCAAATGTTCATAGGACATTATTAAGCTAACGGCCAACATTGTATAAAATCCTAACCATTATTATACTATTTAAAACTAATTTCCTATATTTATATGATGGAAGATTGTAAGAGTATTGTGTGTTTGTGTGTATTTGTTGCATTGCATTACATACTGCCACTGTACATATGGGACATTTGCACCACACCATGGCAAAATTAGCAATTGCACATGCTGTTGTCTGGAGATGGCTTGCAGAGGCTTAAGAAAGGACAATGCTTCATGATGTGTGTATGCATATGTGACATGACATTCTCCACTCTGCAGGAAGGATGTAATCTGGCCAGAGGAAAAAAAGAAAATGGTGGATGCATGGGGCTATGTTAAAGGTTCTTCTAAATGGTGGTGAAATGAAGAGTGATTCAAAAGATCATACAATGGCCCTAATGTAACAGGAACCATAAACACAGCAATACATTCGGTCTGATTTGAACATTACACCTGTGTAGGTATAGAAGATGAATGCCATGCAATGTAACACTAGCACCACCACATATGTCTGATTTTAGTACTGTCACATTGCACTTTATGACGTATGATAGCATCATTGTATGCTGAGAAGAACATGTTGAGGGAAGTGTCTGACATGAATGTGGAGTCAAATATCTGTGCAAAATTATCTCATTAGTAAAATGTGGATGTATACACGATGAAGCTGCCTGATGTCAGATTAAAGCCCCTATATATCTAGGTAACAAAGCTTGAGAGCACAGTACTTAAAATTACTGCCACAACACAAATTTGTCTTGAACACTGTCAGAGTGCATGTTATACAGGATGACATCATCAATGTATGTTACTAGATGTTTTCAGGAGTGTCTGACATAGCTGTAGACTCACATGTCATTTTAAAATTGTCACTATACTGATTGTTGACTGCACCAACAAACAGTTGATTCTAGTGAGAATAAAACCCCTGTCAAACTACCTAAAAAACACAATACTTAATGCAAGCACAAGTCTGGCTTTTGGAGGGTCAGACAAAACTTTATAGCTGATGACATCAGCAGTGTCTAGTGAGAAAACGGTAGTAGGAGTGTCTCACATGCTGTTCTAAAATGGTCTCTTGAATGTAAACCAACAAATACAAACACAGAACAGCTGATGACAATGAGAGTAGACTCACTAACTATCCAGAAGGTACAGTACTTAATGCAAGCACCACAGCACAAGTCTGGATTTTATAGTGTGAGGCAAAAATGTATAGCTGATTACAACAGCAGTCTCTGGTGAAAAGAAGATGGTAGTATGGAATGTCTCACATGCTGTTCTAAAGTAATCCCTTAAATGTCAGCCAACTGAACACAAACATACACCATTTGATTGCAGTGAGATTAGAACCCATATCTAACCAAGTACACAAGCTAGAGAAATCAATAATTAATGCAAGTACCATGACAAAAGTCTAACATTTACAATTCTGGCAGACAATTGATAGTGTACAACATCATCACTGGATGTTTGAGAGAAGATGTTGAGAGGCCTGCATGAAATGGATGGGTAGCCATGCAAAAATGTCAACATATCTGTACTCTATGGGACTGCAATGCTGACATTATAATGCACACTTAAGCTTTTCTGACTAGACACACACACACCAGTTGACTGAAGTGAGATTAGAACCCTTACCTAAAGAGGTAAATCAGCTAGACAACTCAGCACTTAATGCAGGAGTCACAGCAGATGTTTAACTATTGCACTGCTGCTGGACAATTTCTACTGCATGCCATCCTCATTGGATGTTTGCAAGAAAATGTGAGGCCTGCATGACATGGCTTGGTAGCCATGTATGATTGTCAAGATATTAGTTCTGCATGGGGCCATATTGATGATTGTAGGATACAGACTGATGTTTCTCTGACTATGCATACACACACTTTCATGTACATATGGCAATGTGGCTGTTGTACTAATTTAACACACATGTATGCATTTTGTTCCCATCTAAAAACCAGGCATTTAATGATTGCAACACCCGTGAAGTATGTTTTTGCCTTGTCTTCATGGTCTTTATAGTTGATGCCATCATCATTTTATGATTTGATTGATATATCCTGTTATGTGAGTGGTGTGCAAAGTGTGGCTGTAGTATTTCCTGTTGTGTTTCCAATGTACAAATATACTTTGAGGCAACTTGTCAAACTAGATGCAAAAACTGTCAAGAATGCATGCAGCACAAATTTGACATATGCAGCTGTTTCCCTATATGCTGTATACATTAAACACTTATTGTCACATATAGACACACATTTTTTGTGATCAGCATGCATGCAACTGTGTATGCACATGTGCTCATATTTGTGAAGAATCCCTCTCTACATTAATAGATGTATAAGACAATTGGGAATGTCTGTTGTTATTACAAAGCTATACATGGTATGTAACAATGCAGTTTTGCTATGTATTTATGTAGTGTCATTGAAATTTGGGAACTAGTACTGACATACCAAGGTCCAAGAACATGGGTGCAGGTAACACATGACTGAGTGTAAATATGTGTTTGGTCATTAAAAAGTGCCTTCCCTTTGGTTGTGTTTTTATATGGATTTAGTGGGATGAAGACTAACTGGGCAATAAACATAAGTAATACAGTATAATAAGCACTTTCCATAGCATACCACTGAGCAGCTTGTTTGCGCGATCGATAGCTAAGTGTTTGCACATGTAAGATACGCATTTAAGGACTACTACTTGAAGTGAAGTACTTATCCATACTGGGTATGGTAGACAAGCTAACAGATACTATGGTGCTCATAACTAGTTCATATTGGAAATGTTGTGTCACAAATTTTATAACCTTAAAAAAGTATTTATTCTGCTATCCCCATTTGTGTGTCATAAATTGTATAACCTTAAACATTTATGTATACCACTTTCCCCATTTGTGTGTAGTTAAGTGACAAGCAAGCATAGGTATCTGCTTCACTAAGAAACTTATGAGAGTACCACTGGTTGCTGTCCTCCATACAAACACACTAAGCAGAGAGGAGCAGCAGTCAATACTTTATACAGTTCTGAGTGGAAGAAAATTAGTGGCTGCCTAGCTGACTCTGTGGCAGCAGGTGTAATAGCAGCCAGGTCTTATTCTGAGCACAGATGATACAGGGTTCAAATCCAGCTCTACCAATTTTTTACATATGTATTCATGATGTAATTAAATAATTACATGTGATAATTATTGTAAATGTAAGAGGGAATGACTACAGTGAAGTACTGCATTAATACAAACAGTAATCAAGTGATTTATGTAAACATTACACATATGGATTTACATATTTTTATACTCATCAGTCTAAATAAATACTTATATGAAACTTTTAATATGATTGCCTTTATTCTTCTTTAACTGCGTGATTCCTTAGCACAGATGGTTTAAGCAGCATTGCATGGTAACTGTGCCATGCCATAGGACATGAATAGCCATTCACCATTGCTCAGCATTGGTGCACAGTGCCAAACTCCACACAAATGCAGAGAACAAAAAGTGAATGGCTTCATGGGGGATTTATTACGTGTGTGTGTGTGTGTGTGTGTGTGTGTGTGTGTGTGTGTGTGTGTGTGTGTGTGTGTGTGTGTGTTTGTGTGTGTGTGCTGTGTGTGATTCTATTTTTGACCAGATTATAGGTGGGAAAATGGAGTAAATAGGAAAGTGGTGAAATGGAGGGAAGTAGCAGGTAGGATAAAGGGGAAGCAATATATGAATGTGCAGCAGGGAATTAGGACAGAACCATAGCTATCAACTTCTTCAGCAGTGCAAAACAAACATGGATAGAATATTGGATGAGTTTGAACTGTCACCTCAACAACGATGGGTGACAACAATCCAGTAATGTTGTATAGCCAATTGGACCTAATCAAGTGTGTCAAGTAAAGTTTTGGGACATGTGCCCATTTTTGTGTTTTTACTTCAGTAAGGGAGGAATGTTGGGTAAGGGACATAGGTATTTCAGGGTCAAATAAGTAGGGTGGGTGAGGAGGTGGATGTAGACAAACAGGGCAAACATGACAAGAGACAGGGATGGTGATGGACAAAACAGGTTCAGAGACACCATGACTGGGGATAGGCAAGGGACATCAGATGCTCATGCCCATCAGAAATGGGGACAGTGAGAGTATAGTCCTCATCCTAAGAACTGTCAGCACTGACTCCTCCTCAGCTTGCTGTTGGAGTGCTTAAAGTGTTAATTTTCCCAGCATTCTGGCAAGCATCTTCTCCATCCCGCTGAGGTGTGCATCAGTGGTACTTTCCACAACCGTATGCACCATGCCTGGCATCTTCTGATGGGTGACAAAATCACCATCTCCAACAATGCTACCAGAGAGTACCACTGAACAAGATGCCAGGGTAATGCTACCTGATGTGGGGGGTGCTGGTATTGTGGGGGCTGCTGAAGCAGTACTGCAAGGCTGGGCCCCAGATGTGCAGGTCATCAGTGTGGCTGCCATTGAGGGACTGCTGAGCCACACTGGTCAGCCTACCTTCCTGTGCTCTAAATTATTTTGTGAGTTGTCAGATTTTGATGACATCACAATGTTGTAACCACACATATAAAAATAAAAAAGAGAGATAATTGGTGGAGTAAGTGACAAAAAAATAAGTTAATTAGTACCAGCATATGTGCCATACAATAAATTAGCATGATATAAATAATAATTGTAGTTTTACATTAAGTATACTTTTTAACAATTACAAACTATGACTGATGATTGCTCCAAGTAATCCTTATGATACGCATATAGTGCGCATATTCTTTATTAAATAATACAGATTAGGTTAACATCATGGCATGTATGCCAACTTTGTTGAAATTATTATGTAATATTTTTAAATTATTTAATGATATACTTGTTACCTGTGGATTTGAACACATAGCATCTTAATATACTACTACAACTGACTCCTACAGTTGGTTTAAGCTACAGACTGAAGCACACATGCTTAAATTTACAGTTAAGATATGCATGCTTAATTTGCTACTAATGAATTAAAGAGTGATACTTTAGATAATCTAGTATTCTTTTGTGCTGCATTCATGCTCCTTGCTTCTCTCTGTCTTTTCAAATGCTCAGCATGGACATCCCTGTTTGTTGCTATCTCTTGGGAGGCTGTAAAAGAACACAGGGAGAAAAATAGAAGAGCATTATGTATACCAGTCTTAGCTATATCCAGCTTTCTATCTAATTTAAAGTATCTTTATCTGTATACTTACACAACTATGGGATGTCAGCAGTCCTAAACTCATCCAAACACTGGTTGAGATTTTCCTGCTTGCACCTTTTCAGGTCATTATAGTGGTGCCTGCACTACTCTCCAGTGGGTGGAATGCCAGTCACACTACAGGCAGCCTTGGCCAGACTATTCCAAACCGCTGATTTGTATTGAGACCTGGTATAGTGCTGCTGCAGTAGCCTATGGCTGTGGCATTTTACAAAGAATCCAGGGAATATTCTGTACTCCTCTACACCCCATCTTTGAGCCCTAAACTGGGCACCTTCCCTTCTAGCTCCTGCCATATCCATACAGGTCAAACAGGAACAGTTACATTGTTTTCTCACCAATTAAAGATGTTGCATTTTTCAGCTAGTGGGCAAATCTGAGCAACAATGCAAACCACATTTGTGTGATGTTAAGCGTAGAACAACAGTGCAAAACAGAGAAGAAGGCAGTATATGACATGGGAAGGGTAATGTGACAGTTGCCATTAGTTTATGGGTTGGTTGCTGCTGTACCTGTTAGTTGTTTTAACTTTGCAGACATGTATTACGTATATAATTTTTATGAGCTGCCACATTTTTTCACGTCTTTACACACAGAAGTGATTTGTACAATGTGGGATTCAAAACTATGTAAAATAGACAAAACATATTCTTCAGCATACATGTTTTCTCATCCTTGCCACAGAAGAAGTGTTTGTTAGACTTGCTCATTAATTATAGAGTGAAGGGTTAACCATTTATGTCTGTGACCTGATAAGGTCTTGGTTTATAAATTCATGTGTATATGCCTATCACTGAAGTATAAATTCCATCCAAGGCCACAAAAAACTATTTTAGTTACAGAAACACAATTGTCAGTATACCTTCATTCAAACATATAACTCATAAGAGATCCAATATTGTACATAGTTATTGTTATTTAAAATTAGGTTTACATTCTGCTTTCTTTTTTATAATTGAGTGGACAAGCATTAATAAAATTGGGAATGTGCTAGATTTGAACCCTGGCTCTCCGGCATTAACTTATAACAACCGCCGCAGGAATGGTTGGGCTATACCTCTATTTGTTACTGTCATTACTGTACAGAGTACTTGTTGCAACTGTGACCTTGTTTGTCAGACCTGCTTATTAGTTATACATAAACATTAAAGAGTTGAGCGTTTAACCATGTGTGTGTGTGACATGAAACTTCAGAAAATATATGTTTAATTGTAGAACCATAATTCTACTAATACCCACAGTTACACATGTAATATATATCTGATATCCTGTGTTTGCTCAACACACCTGCTATAGATAATTATTTATATGTGTAATTATTTTCCTATTGTTAATTTTGATAAAACGTATACTGGAACAGCAGTAATAGAACTTTGGAATTTACTGAATTAGAACCCAGGGTCATCTGTATTGTAGCCCTTAAGTTAAACCTGCAGCCACAGGAACAACTAGCCAGCAGCTGTATATTTTCACATTCATTACTTTGTATCTGTGCTGACCGCCATGCAATGCTACTTATAGTGTTTGCATGGTGGCAAACCACACTTGACAGAATGTATCCTTTTTTGAAATTGACAAGTGTCTTATAAGTGTCTGCAGGTGTTGTGGAAGCTTGCTGACCATCTGGCAGTGCTGCTTAGCGAGTTTGTTCATTGGAAGCAAAAGATGCAATAATATATCCTTTCCGAAACTGACAATGTCTGCTTGTTGTCTGGGCCATTACACCATGTTTGTGCAGAGATGAGCAACACACATTTGCAGAGTCTACCATGGGTTATTATTGTAAAAAGTATTTATTACTTTTTATTTGTAAAAAGTAGATGTGGGACTTGAACCTTGATCTACACATACTATGTGCAGTGTGATTCATTGTGTTTAATAGACATACTACAGACACACATGAATCATAACTGTAATTTATGCTGTTATTATCATAGAAGCATCTTCAATAAATTTTAAATGATTTTGCAGTTTTGTAGTATCTGTGCTAAACGAGGCATCACACAAATACTAATATTAAAAAACGAATAAATAAAGAAATATATAAAAGGAAAGAGAAACAACATTACAAATACTTTTCAACACACCTTATGGATTTTTTACAAAAGTCTGTATTTGAACTGTCAGACTAATGAAACTACAAAGCACACTAGGGGTGTCTTATCTGACTTTGCCATAGAAGCAACTTTGCAGCAGAAGTGCTCATTGTGCATACAAACAAGTCCCATTTCCTCCACAGCAAAAAGAAGATATATTTGCACACTTTCACTTGATTGTCTCTGTGTTGCTTACATATTTAGTGCAATGAGTGATCACACAATCAGTTATGAATATTGTTTGCACAAATGCAGCTCTGTCTTCTTTTTGTATTGTTTTTATTCTTCCCTTATCTGTGCTGTACTCTCAGACATGCAATCTATAGAACATTTTGTATTATTGTCATTAAAATGTATGATAAAATTTCATGATAGTAAAATACAAAGTTTTTAGCAAAGGCAGGAGTGATTAGCTATTAGTGAAAAAAAATTAGAACTGTGTGCTGGTCACTTCAACTTAAAAGCTTGATACACTTTATAAGTGTATCCTTAGCTACACACCCAGTGCAGGTATGGTAACCTGAACTACTGTTATGCATTCCTGCTCCTTACCACTAATCATTCACAGTTGCAATCCATTAACAACTAACACTGAGGTAGTGCAAACATTATATTTACACCTGCTACATGAAGTCAAAAGTTTGTCATTCAACAGTTCTATTGAGTTCAAACCTCATGTGCATCTTCACCATGCTTAGAGGCCTGAATCTACACAATAAAAAGGTAAACATGTAGCTAGGGCACTTGAGAAGAGTCGTGTATGTGGAGAATAGAGAAGAACATTGCCATTACTTTGTAATTATCTGCACAGAAGCCTTCTGATCTTGCTAAGGTATGATGGTATTTTTCAAGTACATGTTTGTACTCATTTGTTCACTTTACAAGGAAACTATTTTATATATGTATACATTAGAAAATTAAGCTTTTATATGTATGCACTTCTTATAAGTTCACTGTTGGCATAAACATTTTTGTCAGGCATGTCACTTTCTCAGACAGGCAACCTTATTAACTTTCATCGCAAGTGTTATTGTTACAGCTGGGTATCTTACACTCTTCTATGTTATTTCAGTGAAATGGGTAATGTCCCATACTGTCAATCACACAGATGTGTATAGAGGAGTGCTGGGCACAGGGAGATGTGACTGACAATTGTATAACATTGATTTTTCTGATGTAAATGTCAGAAATTTTTTGGAAAGCATTTATAACAATTGACTAACTTGTTATTCCTTGGTTGGTACAAAATGTCATTTGCCTGTTGTTTTGGGGGTAGGGGAACCAAATACCCTTTGTGAGTTGCCACAACAAAAGATCTTTGCTCTTGAAATTGTGTAGTCATCCACTTCTTTATGTAATAAACAATACATTACTCCATTGTTATTCTTTGTTTTTGAATCAAACAAATTAGTTTGTGCATGAGTGTGATATGGTACAACCACATAACTTTTACATTTTAATAACTGAACTGTGTGTCTCCAGGGGCTAATATTGAAAATATATATCTGCATATAAGCAGAAAGTTAATTTTATGTGCTATTTCTATGCTGTATCCTTCTCTGCTTTATGGCACATAGGAGTATGGCACACAAACATACCAATCCACATAAACCCCTTTTCAGTGACTCAGAAAATTATGTTATCATGCAAGCATTCAGGCATCACTGAACCTTTCTGCTTGAGAGAGGACATGGGGATATGTCTGACAGAATGCAGATCTGTAACCAGATAGTAAATGATGTAAATGCTGTAGGGAGTCGGAGCAGATCTTATGTGTCCTAGGGTCACTGATATGATTTCATCAGCGCAGACGAGAGTAGCTGCAGTTGCCCATATACAGCTGGCTATGGGGAGGGGGATGCTACAGAGCCACCACTGACACCAAATGAAGAGTTCCTGTCTACTGTCCGGGATCCAGATAGCTCAGTGGAAAGTGTACAACATGTGATTGAAGTTGCTGCTGATGTTTCTGGGAGGATAAGTATATGCTAGGAGGATCTTCCAGGTAAGCTTACATATGTCAATTTATAACATTTTCTTGTATAGTAAAATATTCTGTAATAAGTTCCTGTTTATTTTTTTGGATGAACCTATTGATAAAATGATACAGTTAACAACACATTTTTGATCATTACACAGGGTCTTTGTGTAGACATGTCAATCAAGTTTCAGTTAAAAGTATTGTTATGGACATAGGCAAACATTCTGTACCCCTATGTTACCAGAATTGTGATGATTGTGTGTGTCGTTACCTTTTGCTTACCTTCTTCTAGAACCGTCCACCATAGCAAGTGTGGAGTATCTGCACATGGCAAGCCAAACAATTTTTATTTGATTATTGATGACCATTTGTCCGAAATATACATGTATCTGTATGTGTGAGGTGTGTGCTATGAGTGTATGTGTATTGCTGTACCAGTGTTAGTAATTGTAATGTAGGTATTTACTCCTGTGTTTGTTGCTTATTATCAGAGGGGATCTTGACAGTGGAAGTGGAGGACTCTTACTGCCCAAGGTCAGAGTTTTGGCAGACTCTGATGATGATGGTGGCCAAACACAATCAGGGGGGTGCAGAAGTAGAATCTGTCACTGAAGTTGACATTTGCCCATCTCCTGCATTTCCATCAGACACAGTAAGCATGCCTATGCATACCTTTTCTAGTGAGCATTCAGACATTAGACAGGTGGAGGGTGACACACTTGATCAGGTTAGTGTGGTTATTGCAGCTTGATCAGGTTAGTGTGGTTACTGCAGCTTCTGTGCTGGTTGACTCTGGCTGTAGCCAAAGTGTGGGTGAGGTGCCATGCTGGAGAGCTGTTAGGGGTGCTCATAGGAAGCCTGTTGTCCACCCTCCACCTAATCTTGGTGTGTTTTCATGTGCCAGTTGATGTATGTTTAGTGCTATCATGGAGGTACAGACACATTCCAATAGGGCTTCTGAGGACATGCTTAGGGTTGTAGGTGTGGTACAGGCTGACATGCATGACTGCTTCTGCCGTGATGCTGATTCAATGGATCAGATGAATGACATGATGGAACAGGCAGTGTCGGTGATGGAACATCTGCTGGGAGGGGGATGGTATCCTTGTGCATGTAGGTCAGCATCATTTAATGTTAGCCAACATGGCAGTGCCTGATCACTCTCCCACAGTGGCACTACTTCCACTACTACATCAGTGATTGAGATATCCACACCCAGACATGGTAGGCCATGGGGTTGTGATCCTGGATGTAGTCATGAATAGGGCTCTTCCAGCAGACATCAGTCATGATCAGGTAGCAGCAGTGCATCTGATAATGGGCATGGACTTGCCAGTGCAACTCCTGGCAGAGCCAGTTTTCACAGATGAGGACTACAATGATGAACTGTCACCACTGCCTTGCATGGCTCATACCTGTCTGCCATACCAAGAGGCAGAACTAGCACAGAGCTTGACTGTTCTTCCAGACACTCATACACACATTTCAGTTTGAGTGCCTATACAGGCACATACACACAACAGTTAAATGGGTCAGTCGTGAGGCTTACAGCTCAATCTGTCTCAGTGGCTCTTTGATACTTTTTCCAAATGTCTGCCTGCCTGCCTTTCTTACTCATGCCCACTCACTACCTTTTGTGTCAGCCTTGGCCTCCTGCTCACCCAAACAACACCCTGTGCAAATGATAACTGTGTCATATCCTTGATTGTCTATCTTTTGTATTCAAGGATACATAAGTTCATAGGTTGGTACTAGGCTATTGGCCCTAGGGCCTATTAAAGCCTAGACAGAAGTCTTTTGTCAGATGCCCAGGTCAATAGCTGACTTGAGTACTTAGTCCATATGTGTTTGACATGCTGTTTTGAAAATTGGATTGATTTCTTACAAGTTTTTGTATTGTCTGAATGTTTCATGCACAAGGCCTGTTACTTGATAGCACTGATTTATGTCAATAGATGTGTTCTCTATCATATGTCAATGTCATTGCTGTACAAATCACCCACTTTCTACTTAGTTACCTTAGCACATGTCAGTATGCAAGGATATGCCATTTAGTTATTTTCCTATTCAAGATTCAGTACTCGCCTTGGACGTTTGGCAGTTACAAAAGTTTTAATTTGAGGCTGACTCTGTGTGATGCTAGCAGTACACAGCCATTACATGGTTAAGTAAAAGCTGTGAGCATTGCTGGTATCAATACTACTGCATGTATGTACAAAGGATGAAGGTTTTAACTCCTTAGGTGTGTGTGTTATCTGTTGCCTCTTGGTCAAGGCAAGGGCATATTGTGCATGCCTACATCTTCCTACACCCACAACAGCTGGTGGATCCCCCGCTGACTCCATACTTGTGTGTTGCTGTGATGACTTTGCCAGTAGTGGTGGAATGTGTGCCCCTTCCCCTTGGCATTCCTGATGAAGTTTTTTTTTCTGAATAATATTGTGAAGGATGGCACCGACAGTGAAAATTTCAGCACAAGTACAGGGATCATCCTGCAGGTTTCCCCCAGATGTATCTAGTCACTGGAACCATGACTTCAGCAGCACAAACACATGATCTATGATATTTCTTGTTCGACCATGTGCCTCATTATAGAATTCTTCTCTGGGTATGTGTGCATTTCTGATGGGGGGTCATCAGCCATGGCTTGAGTGTATAACCTGCATCCTCCGGTAAATGACCCTGTGCAATACCCCCCCAGAAAACTAATGATAGAGTTGAGAGTTTTTCCAGATATGGGAATCGTGGTAATTGTCTTGGTTGCCAAAATATACATTCAGAATGATTACATTAGCATTACACGCAACCTGGCAGTTAATGGAGTATAAACCCTTTCTGTTTTTGTACACCCTATACACCCTGCTCCCTGGTTGGTGCTTTGATTTCATTGTGCATGCAGTCTATGACACCCAAGACTTCCGGGTAGAAATCCTGCATTGTTGTAGCTATGTCCTTGGTGTATGGGTTTTTTTTTTTAGAATTTTACATGCTATATAGTGTTTGAGCATCACATTTAACATGGTCGTTATTAGGGTATATTCCCTTAAATATGGACCTTAGGGTATATTCCCTTAAATATGGACCTATCATATTAGATTGCAGCATTGTAATCCCTAGTATTTTATTGGAGAGCATTGTTCACATGATATTTAGTTACTTAGTGACCATGAATGCTTTGTATTTTATTCACTATTGGATATTTGAATTAGTGATAATTATATTTGAGATGTTTATCATATAGTCTGATATCACATTTACAATGTGAAAGTACTTACCTATTTTAATAAACATTATTCTCATTATTCCTTTGTGTACTCATTCCTCTGCTTATATAAGCAAATTTTTTCAGCTGTGTTTTGGTACCCATTCCTATTTCATTTTTATTACTTGTTTAAGTTTCCAGACACCATTTATCCCCAGTAGATTTTATATTCATTTAATTAAATTGTAGTTGGTTATGATCCTCCATGAGATTGTTGTACTATAATTGCCCTCTGATGTAGTCCAGTGATATTACAGTGTATCCTAGATACCTTTTTACCAAAAAGGCGATAAACTCCATGACCACATTTACAGGAATAAAGCCTAACTATGGCCTTTGTGACATGAGTTTTATTAGTGGCTCTGAATTCTGAAGGCACTGTTAGGAGGATGGATGCACCCATCCTGGTAGGCAAAAATTTAGCCTACTCCACATTATGCAGTTGTTCCTGATCCAGCCATTGCTGTAGTCCAAGGATTTAGTCATAGAAAAGGAATCAATGCAAGAATCTTGTGAACTGGGTGGCCAAGACAGTGATGGTTCCAGCTGTCATTTGTATGAAGGAGCAAAACGATGCTGATGCAAGAGCATAGGTGGTGCCTTCTGTGATGAAGATGTCCACTTCACCACTCAACATGGAGGGCTTGGGGATTATAATAATAAAATAAAGTGATGGAATACCAGAGAGAGCAGAAAAACTGCCCAGGTTTTACTTGTATGATGGGATCTGATGGGATTCCTCTCACCCCCGGGGTATAAATGGGGTTCAGTGTGATAAGGAGAGGATTGATGTTTAGCAAGGCACTGTGGGGAAAAAGGACATAAAAATAAGTTCCAAGATCACGTCATAAATACTTTCTTTTCACAACCAAAAGGCCATTTCAGTACCACCTCATAAATCTGCCATATAATATGGCATAAATAAACCACACATTTCTTCCATGTATGATCTATAGTATCCATTACTACCATTTTGTGACCTAAGAGTTGCTTCAGTGTTCTAATGAACACTGATTGCATTTTGTTCAGTCTAAATGTAAACAGTGTTTTCATCTTAAGTGTACAGCTGCATTGTAAGATATGTTTTTCTGACAAGAGGAAACTGTAAACAAAGGGAGTGAAATCTCATTGCTGTGTATAGTATTTCTGTTGTCCCTCCATACATATGTCTACAAAATCTAATACTATTTTTAAGAGTTATATCTAAATGTTCAAAACTGCATAACCCATACATTATTCTGTGGTACTTATGTATGCTGTATATTTCATTCTTCAGAGAGTCTGAAATTTACTGTGTTGACAAATAAAACTAATGCTTCTGCTGATGTTACTGCTCTAATATCTGGCAAAGAAAGTGTCTGATATGAGCCAGTGGGAGGCTGTCTATAAATTCATCATGTAGTCATATCAAGGAACATTGTAGATGTATTCTCTTTCACTACAGTAAAGTAAAATTAAATATTGATTATCTAGACGGTGGCAATAATGTCCAGTGAAGACACTTAGTGTTAGCAAGTAGAAATTTGTCTCTTACAGAAAACCTTCCTCTTGTCATATTCTACATTTTAACTGTACTTAATATCAACTGCTAAGCTAAACATTTAACATCAATAAGTTCTTTAATTTGCCTTATGTTCAGATGTCCCTATACTTCATTGTAAACAGCTGCACTGGAAATTCTTGCCACAGATGTGCCGAAATGCTGGAGTCAGATAGTTTTTTTTCTTACCTATCAAAATTTTAGCAGGATGTAAATGCAACATGTTGAGAATGCAGTAGTTTTACAGTCTGAGATAAAGCTCTGAATGTTACATGGTTTCAGAAATGTCAGATAGCTGAACATTTGTGACCTAACTCTAAAGTCAGAACATTTTCTCCTTTTAATTCATGTTCTGTGTTGAGGTGAATGAGTAATTGGAAGTCAGTCTCTCAAAAAAAAGAGAAAATGTTTTGAAACAAGCTGAAGTAATGCAATAATTAGAGTTCATGTTCTCACACAAAGGCAGGAACATGAAATTATAGGTTTTCAGTACTAATTTTCAACCATTAAGTTCACAAATAGTGAAAAGACAATGATATAAGCCATTCAGATGTAGAAAATGGTACAGAAGAGCTTGTAAAGTATGGTATCACTGACATACATTTTTGGTAAATTCGAATATTGATTCACAGCTTCATTATACAGAAATGTTCTCATACTGCAGAATTATAGAGTTAAAGAAACATTGTGAAACAAAACAATGGCTTCTTCAGCAGCTGACAAATTTTTAGATGCAGAAGTTTGGCCTTTTCATCTATGTCTTGTGTTTTGGATGAAGGTCATAAATGCACTGTATACTTCATAAGACTACTGCACAGATGAAATAAAACATTAACATGTAATGTCAAATACATACAAAAGGAGGAGAGAGAAACAGCGTATTGGCACAAAAATCAGTGCAAATATGTGTCATGTAAATAACAACTATGCATGCTTTATGCACATATGCAATCAGCAAAATAGTCCAGGAAAGCTGTGCCATATATACCAGTTAGGTATATACAACACAAAAAGGTACAAATAATAAAAATCAAGACACGTCCAAAATGGCTACCATGCACTGCAACCCAATCACTTTCACCTATATTCTGGTAGTATCAGCAGACCAACAAAATCTGCCTGTGGTGTCTCTGTGCTTGTGATGCCTTTTACAATGCTTCAGGTCATGGCCATGAAGCTTGCATTTAGGCCTAACTAGGCAGTAGCAAATAGAATGATATTGGATGGATATCTTTTGGAGATTTGTGTGAACTTAGCAAAGACAAAAAAAAGTGCATTCTAAAAGGGGGTCATCAGTCCCCCTGTAGAATAGATTAAGCACAGTACAGCAGTCTCTGATCTTACTCAAGAAGAACACTTTTTGGATATTCCATGAATCTTCCAGTTCTGCCCTGAACAAATTTATAATGTAATTGGTGCACCAATACAGATGGGCTACATTAAGAAGCATGGTAATAAAAAGATTACCACTGATTGGTGTAAGGGGTGTAGCGAACGATAAAAATTGCAGTATAAAATGTAACAAATAAACAGTTGCTCGTTAGCTAACACACCAGGCAGTGACAAAAAATTCTTCCACGTCTCTTCAGACCTCAGCTCTTAGAAAAATACAATCCAAAAGGACAAAACAGTTCCAAATATGTTTATAAATCCACTCTCACTTCTGAGCACGATAAAAGAATTTATTGCAATACACAGTTGGCAAGCGCTTTCGCTGAATAGCTTTTTCAAACCAAAAACAGTTAATTCCAAAAAGAATGCTTATATACTGAAGAATAAAACAATTATTCAATTAACAGCAATCCTTAAAGGTAAATGCTCAAAATGTTGAAATGAATAAAATACGAAGACATGTAAATATATAAATATATATATATATATATATATATATATATATATATATATATATACACCCATGTTATTTTAAAAAACATAATATGTTTCTTCATAGAATTTATATTAAAAAATGCATTCAAAACTTTATTAAAACACTATAAAACTCCTAATGATTATGGGAAGATCTTATACTGACTTATCTCATTCTGAATCTCCTATTTTTTAAAATGGGTTTTAATGGTACCCTGTCATTGAGCCCTGGACTAATATGGGCTTGAGTTCTTATTATCCATTGTGTCTCAACTTGTTCAGTATAATTACTGACATCACCCCCTGATATTAGGTAAACTCACTTGCAATACAGAAAATAAAAATCTATGCGTATTGCCATACTGACTGATATGTTTAGATAGTGCATTTACCTCCGATCTAATACGAATTTGATAGAGGTGTTCTCTGATTCTTTCTTTTAACATCCTGTCCGTCTTACCTATGTAAAACAAATGACAGGACACACAATTTGCAATATAAATCACATGCTTGGTTTCACAAATAGCACTTACTTTAAAGGAAAAAACCTGTCCAGTGACTGGTTGAACAAAGGTACTAATATTGCTGATATGGCAACAAAAATTACAGTGATTACATGGTTGTGTACCTTCAAAGCTAGAATCATCTCTCTGGTGTATCAAATCTCTAAAACATAATAACCTATGCAAATTTTTCTTATTTTTGTAAGTGAAATGTGGTTGTTCTCCTGCATATTTTCTAACTTCAGGGTCCAAAGTGAGCAGGTTCCAATGCTTAACAATAATACTTTTTATACCATGCACATCCTGTGTATAAAAAATAGGGATCCTCTGTTGGTTCTGATCACTGGTATTGTCAGTAGTTACAATTTTGTTAGTTTCATAAACTCGTGACCCCATCTCAGAAAAAATTGGGCATGCTTTCCCTTCCCTAATACTTCTGACCTGAGTAAACGCCCTGTCAATTTCACCCGATTTATAATTCCTGTTACGGAACTTGATGTCAAGATCGTATAATTCCCTTTCAAAATCATCATGACTGGGGTTCAACCTTGACGCCCTGATGCCTTGCCCTTTAAGAATGTTAAAAAAGATATGCTCAGGGTGCATACTGTCCCTATATAGAAGTGTACTCTTATAACATAATTTTCTGTGTACCCCAGTATTAAAGTCTCCATCAACTAGGCGCCATATATTAACATCCAAGAATGATATATTTTGATCAGAATAATTCATGGTAAATTTCAGGAACGGAGTCAACATATTCACTTGTTTATCAAAAAACATTAATTCATCCAGACTACCGTTCCATAAAAAGAATAAATCATCCACGAAACATCTATAAAACAAGACGTGCTTCTGAAATAGATCTAAACTACAAAGTTTCTTCTCTTCCCACAATGCCATAACCAGGTTGGCGTAGCTATTGGCACACGAGGTGCCCATAGCCATGCTATCCTTCTGCAAGAAGACATCACTGTTAAACAAAAAAATGTTGCTTTCCAGCACTATTTCTAACAATGTGCATAAAAAAATCTATCCTACTGGGTAACAAATCAGAGTGCATGGTCAAATATAGAGATAGGGCCTTGAGGTGGTCTGCATTTTGTCTCCTACAGGCTTTTGGGGAAGATCTATGTCTGGCATACAGGGCATTGTCAGACTCCACTCTGATGGCACTACTGCATATCCACAAAACAAACAGCACCAGAATTACTCATTCTAAAGGCTTAAACCTTGCCTACGATATAAATAGGACCTTCTAGAGAGATAGGTAAGCCAGAGACAACCCTGTCTATGGAACAGGTTGCCAATCCATATGAAGCAGAGTTCCTCCCTAGCTCAATTCAGGTGCAACTTAGACAATTGGATGGAAAACTGGAAATTCATCCCTAGTTTGGCACCTATGTGTCTAATGAGCAGAGGGAACCTGCAAATGGTTCATCTCCCAGGCTCATGCTTACACTTATCAAGGGTATCAGAATTTGTCAGAGATTTGGGATGCATGGCTAGGCTTAAAAAGGCCCTTCTGGTCATTAGCCTAATAAACACCTATGAGTCTATGAACATATAAGATGCCAATGTTTACATGCACCAGCACAGACAACAACATGAAAATTACTCCCAACAATCTTCATGTGCCATGTGTTTGTGACTACAAAGGTACCCCATGAATACATCAAAGGCAATCATAAGCACCTGAGTTGTGGCTACTCTCTGTGGCAACAGCAACTGACCCAGATACCTGCAACAGTGCTAATCTGTATACATTTAGCATAATAGGTATTGCATTTGTACAACTAAAGATGTCTTTCAGCTCAGCTAGATATTCAGTAGCTGAGCTGGTGATTGTAATATCTGAATTTCTAGGTCCTTTGAAATGGCAAGGAAGCAAGTTGTAGGTGAAGGCAATGGCTGTTTTCAGTTGAATGAGCGTCTGAAGAGATCTGCTATGCAGATGTAATTAGTTACTTATGTATAATAGATTTTTATAATATTTGCAAGCTATTTTAGGATTGTTTTCACTTTGCAATTAAAACCGGATTTCTACAATATGATCTTATGCACCTGTCTGGTGGATATAAATATCTAGCAATATGTATGTAGTTTATACTTAAATTTGAATTTTGTTGAAAATGCATTTTATGTATACATTTATTTGTTAAGGTACCATATGAATATTATATAGCCTATATACAGAATCACTTAAATAGCTTTATTAATTTAATTAGCAGTTGTTTGCTTATTTAATTCACTTGAGTGCTATTATACTACTGAGCTTTTATGTTTTTTCTAGTAATCATTATTAATAATGGAACTCAAGAGAGTAGGCATTATATTCCACGTATGTTTGATTAGTAATATTACTTAATGCATTAAGCAACTGATCAATTAAACTTACTAATTATAATTTATCTAGCAATTTATACAGCAGAGGTTTTTTATTAAAAAAACTCTGGAAATTTGCTGTAGCATGGATATAATTCTTTAATTTAATTAAAACATATTACACCATAGTATTTTTTAACAGTTTCATGTTACATAAGACAAATCAGCAGTCATGTTTTCTTTAGAATAAGGTATAACTATATTAGATGATTTGTTCTATAAACGTACTGCAATAAACAGAAGGAGCAATTGTTTTGTTTTTGTAATGTTGCTAACACAATGAATTCATCTCTTGAATAATTATTCATATCCCAATATTTAATTTAGAATTATTGTGTTGTGTTATAGCAATTTTAAAGGATAAATACATTTCTAGGAAATGAAAATATAAGTAGAAATAGGTATAGATTTAAGGAGAAATAAGCATCATTAACTTTTAATTCAGAACTCATAATTATGATGCAAAAAGGTTGGTGAACTTCACAGGTAAAATTAAATAAATTATCCATACATATATGTGAAAGGAGACATCTAGATGTTAACCTGAGGCTCAACAAATAACCTGAAAAATGCAGTTCACCAGTCCAAAAGAATACTCAGGTGACCTTGAACAATAAAGGCTCCACTGAAGGAAAATGTACTCCAAAATGAATTTATTAAATCAGGTTAAGCACTTTTGTTGAACAACAAATCAAAGATTAAATTATACATTGAGGTGGCCTTCCTCCATGTCAGGAGTTCAAATATTAAACTGCCCAAGGTGTCTTGAGTATACTTTTGGACTGGCAAAGTGCATATTTTCAGGTTATAGGTTGCATTCAAATCAGACATTAATGTCACATCAAACTTGCTTGACTGAATGTCATTGCATTATGCAACTATTACCCTACCTTCATGATACTATAAATACTTATCAAAGCACAATGTATAAATCGTATAAAGAAATGAAGATATGATATTTGCTCACAATATGGTGACAATGCTATAATATAATTACAGGTGTCCTTCATTGGTCTTTACTTTTTGCTGCCTGCTTTAATTATATTGAGATCAGTTGCACTCTGTTGCTCTGAGTAGGTCTATATTAGATCAATGAAATCTTCTTACATCCATGGCTTAGTCATCAACCCCTATCCATTGAAAGTAACTTCAGTGAAGATTGAAATTTTTTACAGGGTAAGTAACCAATTTGCTACTAGCCAAATGAAACTCACATCACACTAAATCAAGCCCATCCAAGTGGGGGTCTTAGGCCCACATACCCCCAATGTGGGGCACTGTGCCCCACACATCCTCCCAACTATATATACCAACTTCAAGATTGCACTACGGTGGGGAAAAGGACAAAATTGTGGTGTTGGCCAATTTGTTACTTACCCTGTAAAAAAATGTTGATGTTCACTGAAGTTAGTTTTGCTGGATGGAGGTCAATCAATAAACAGTCAATTAAAAAAGATGTCGACAATCTAATATAGACCTGCTCTGAGCACACCATTGCCATAGTTGTAGCTGAATAGCATTTTATGTGCATAAGCAAAATTTCCATTAGTCAATGTAA
>NC_056744.1:590308983-590376483 GCF_019279795.1 Protopterus annectens
CAATAAGTATCATATAATTCTTTCTCTAAAAGTACAATGATTCTCATACTTTAGTTATGCAACAATTTAGTGAAGATTACTTACTTCTAAGAAGTTTTGTTATATACTTCAGCCTTAAACACTGTAAAACAGCAAAGAAACTGAGTGATCACCACAGTTTGTATTTATATTCCAATTTTTCATTTTAAATGCATACAACATGGATGCAATTTTTCCATAATAAATTCAGAAAATAAATTAGATTGAGATAAGTAACACTATTTTCTTTTCTTTCTTCTGATTGTAGAAGTTTGCTATATTTTAATGTTATGTAATCCTCTGAACTTTTTAGTTTACCAAGAAAATATCTATATCGGATGCAATTTTTCCATAATAAATTCAGAAAGTAAATTAGATTGAGATAAGTAACACTATTTTCTTTCTTCTGATTGTAGAAGTTTGCTATATTTTAATGTTGTACAAAGATAAATTCCACCACAACTAAGAGGCCGTAGTTAACAAAAGGCGAAATTGTAGTAAAATATAAACTTCGGACTCTGCACGACTTTGTTAATAAAAAACAGAAAAATTTATTTGTGGTATTTTTATATTTTAATGTTATGTAATCCTCTGAACTTTTTAGTTTACCAAGAAAATATCTATATCGGTTTTGCTGTATTACTGCCTCTGTAAAGTCGAAACTGTGAATGTCATTTGAGTAACTCTTTTGTAGTGCATGGAGTGCTGCGATTATGCTCCAGAATTGGAAAAAAAAGCTAAAACTGCTATGCTCTGCAAATTTTACACCTCCCTAAGCACTATTATAGTTGGGTATAAGACAAAGGATGTTCGTTCACTCTCAAGGGTTCCTGAATGCCTTTCCTCCGATGCCCACACAAGCTTACAGACATTAGTCTGTAAGTAAATTACTTAAATTAGGGCAGTATTTCCTTACTTGCTGTTTGTGACAGCACTCACTAAGTGCTTTACTGGGTTTCAAATCCTGTAAAATACCAGCTTATTTTTGTAGCAAGTGATACATGGAGTAGATAAAACTCCTTGCACTACAAAGACTTACGATCAGGTCTTACTGACCATAACCCATTATTATGTGCTCTTGATGGGGATGGCAATATTTACTTCAGGATTTTCACTTTCTTCTATTCCTGAGAAAGATTTTGTAGAAAGACACAGTGCTTGGGATTCATTTATTTAAAAAGTCTATGCTGTTTAAATCTGTCTTTCTTTCCGTGTGGTACTTCTTTGAGTCTTGCATGTTTCTATATGTAGGAACTCAGAGTGTAAAACAACTAGTAAACAAAAAGGCATTAAGGTAACATAACAGGTAACCTCACAAAACCTTTATTAATCCACAATTTGATGAATGAAGAAATAAAAAAACAGCAACTTGAACTGACTAAGCACTTTCACCCCCATGGGCATCTTCAGAGTCAGTTAACTTCAATAAAAACAACCTTTCAATACAGCTATTAATTAGTGCTTGATTAATCAATGATGAAAAAGCAGGAGGGTAGTTAAATTAAACAATTATCCCCTAAAGTTCCTGGTTACCAAATCTTAAAGTCCTGCTCAACAATACCTTGTTTGCTAGAATCTCAAGTAAGTAATAGCTACCCAGAATAAATAAATAAACCAAAATAAAACATCATAAAAAGCAGTGTGTGCAGTAATAAACATTCCATATAAAACAAAAAACATATCTGTTAAAATATTTAAATTTACATAGTTTTATATTATATACAAGCTGCCTTGTATCTTAAAATACATGCTAGGGATAGTGCATCATTGATGCCAGGAGCATTGCTGGCATCAAGTCTCAGTTGCCAAAGACATTCCCAACATGGTTTTAAAGTCCCCCCCCCCAAAAAAATCCTTTGCATATAGCCTGTCAGTAACAAAAAAAATAAACTTTTTAAAATTTGAACAATGATTCGTGTGTACATACAATGAATTAGTGGTTTTCTTGTTTTTTATGTCCCTGTAATGTTCTAATATTCTTTGTCTCAACTTCCTGGTAGTCATACCTATATAGAACGCTGGGCAAGATAAAAAAGTGGCAGCATAAATGACCATACTTGTGTTACAGTTGCAGTAACCAGGGCTCTTCAAAGTGCTCTTAAAATTACCTAGACAAACATAGGGACTGTCATTAATAAATTTACAGGCCTTGCAATTGCCACATTTGGCCATAGTAGCTGGTCTTTGTCCAAAGGATCTAGGGGTCTTCTCTAGTAGGTCTTTTATGGTTGGTGACTTTGTCACATAACCTGTGTGTGTCATGCAAAATTGAAACAAAGTCAGTAGACCTTCTTCTAAATATTTCATGTTGAAGCGACAAAAGTATATCAATGGGATAAACTCTTTGGACAAATAAGTTTTTCAATATGTCCAGTTCAATTTTAAAGACATCATCCTCACTAATAATACGAGACAACCTGATCATTTGGCCCTTAACAACATTTCTCTTAACATAGGCAGGGTGACAACTACTATAATGTAGAAATGAATTGCTGTAAGTTTTCTTTCTGTATAATCTTGATTCTATTTTACCATTTTTAGTATATAATTGTAAATCCAGATAATCAATACTCATCTTGCCAACCTTGTGTGTAAATTTTAAGAATGTTGTCGTGTTGTTCAAATATAAAATAAATTCTTCCAGTTCGTCAAGTGTGCCCTTCCAAAAAAGCATAATATTATCCAAAAATCTAAAATAGATAGGCATCTTAGCCTTATAATCAGATGTCAACACAAACTGGTCTTCCCATTCTGCTAAAACAAGGTTGGCATAAATGGGTGCACATTTAGCACCCATAGCCACCATTGATATACCGCTTCAACATGAAATATTTAGAAGAAGGTCTACTGACTTTGTTCCAATTTTGCATGACACACACAGGTTATGTGACAAAGTCACCAACCATAAAGATGTGCCTGATAGAAACAATATGCCAACAGGAATGGTATTACAACAAAATAGGTTAGCACCTGAAGTTAAAGATGTTATTTATGGTGCTTGGGAAAGCCTCATCCCTGCAGACTTACACAACATACTTGGTAAATGTCCCACTTTTATTAATAGTAGAGGTTCAAATTTAAAAGACCTACTAGAGAAGACCCCTAGATCCTTTGGACAAAGACCAGCTACTATGGCCAAATGTTTCAATTGCAAGGCCTGTAAATTTATTAATGACGGTCCCTATGTTTGTCTAGGTAATTTTAAGAGAACTTTGAAGAGCCCTGGTTACTGCAACTGTAACACAAGTGTGGTCATTTATGCTGCCACTTGTTTATCTTGCCCAGCGTTCTATATAGGTATGACTACCAGGAAGTTGAGACAAAGAATATTAGAACATTACAGGGACATAAAAAACAAGAAAACCACTAATTCATTGTATGTACACACGAATCATTGTTCAAACTTTACAAAGTTTATTTTTTTTGTTATTGACAGGCTATATACAAAGGATTTTGGGGGGGACTTTAAAACCATGTTGGAAATAAGGGAATGTCTTTGGCAACTGAGACTTGATGCCAGCAATGCTCCTGGTATCAGTGATGCACTATCCCTAGTATGTATTTTAAGATACAAGGCAGCTTGTATATAATATAAAACTATGTAAATTTAAATATTTTAACAGATATGTTTTTTATTTTATATGGAATGTTTATTACTGCACACACTGCTTTTTACAATGTTTTATTTTGGTTTATTTATTTATTCGGGGTAGCTATTACTTACTTCAGATTCCAGCAAACAAGGTATTGTCGAGCAGGACTTTAAGATTTGGTGAACAGGAACTTTAGGGGATAATTGTTTAATTTAACTACCCTCCTGCTTTTTCATCATTGATTAATCAAGCACTAATTAATAGCTGTATTTAAAGGTTGTTTTTACTGAAGTTAACTGACTCTGAAGATGCCCATGAGGGTGAAAGCGCTTAGTCAGTTCAAGTTGCTGTTTTTTTATTTCTTCATTCATCAAATTGTGGATTAATAAAGATTTTGTGAGGTTACCTGTTATGTTACCTTAGTGCCTTTTTGTTTACTAGATGTTTCTATATGTACCTGTTCTCCTGATCATCAATTGTCTATTTAATAAACTGGTATGGTCTGACTAAACAATTTCATTGTGCAACTCCTTAATCTATATTATCTATTTTTATCAAGGTAGCTTCCGTATTTCAGAGTTTATTGCAGTATCAACAAATTATTGCTACTACTTCTTCATAATAGGAAGTTGCTGATGCTTTTAAGTTTTTGATCTCTTTTGCACAGCACTGAATGACTCAGTCCATCATATTAAAATCTGTTATGATGATTTTAGAAAGCAGTGGATGAGAAATTCTACTGTGGTTCTCCTTAATCATTATCGTTGTAAAGGCTGAGTTATTGTAGCCTTCCAAATATTCAGTGGTTTAGCTGCTTATGTATTATTTTAGAGGTGGGGTACCGCTTTGTCAGAACAATCATTTGCAGATACCTAGTGCCTCTCCTTCCTTCAAAATACTCTGCACTAACAAACTTGCCCCTTAACCAAGACTGCCAGTCTGTGTGCACAGGAGTTTGAGTATTTAGTTATCTTTAGCCAGCAGAAGAGGAAACTATGGCACCTTGATCCTATGTCATTCACTCATATCTGCACGAATGTTTCTATGTATTTAATACTTATTTAAAGAGAACAATATAGAGTGGCATAAACATGTGCAAGTGGGCAATACTGCCAGTAATACATTGACATCCAACCTCCCTTCAGTGTTCATGGATTCTTATAAGATATTGTTAATGTGCTCTAGCCTCCACAACAGAACAACATGGTGTCACAATAAACGTGCTTACCTCAAGGTAGGCAAACTGGCTATCAAATGCATAAGTTTGGACCCCTGTCCAGGATTCTATCTACCCAGGTAAATAGCTGATTCTGGGATTACAGCATCAAAGGAAGACACCCTCCTTTAATGCCAATGAGCTCTCTAAAAAAAAGTTTAAGTTTCGCAAAGGGATTCTTCATTCATTATTGCAGGCACATGGGAATGATATTTATAGATCTTTCATCAAAAGCTATTTGCATAATGCACCACCTTACTTTAGCCCTGCAGCTTACCTTATAAAAACCCTTTCCATAATTATACTACTGCTATAATAGACTCTCAGATATACACCACAAACATCTATGCACGTGTATAACATCAAAATCTATCCCCTTACCTACCCCTAACTCTTACTCTAACCTGTCACACACGCACACGCGCACACTCACAAGCACAAACAAGTAAACATGCACACATACACACACAGATACACATACCAAAAAAAATCAAACAAATATGACACTAAAACTATCCCCTACACTAGTCCTTATTATAAGTTAGAAAACATTTCCCCTACTAGAATGCTTTCTCTCTAATGTTGCATAACTTGACCAAACAGCCATTTGAGCAAATTTGCACTTGACCTAATTCGCATACACAGCACTCTGTCAACAAAATGATGTGTTAAGAGAGTAAGAGTGATCCATAGATTTTTTTATATATATATATATATATATATATATATATATATATATATATATATATATATATATATATCTATTAAAGAGAGAGATAGAGTAATAGACAAATAGGTACAGAGATAGTTATTTCTGACCTTAGTAGATAGAAATAACCAGTTAAAATGAATAAATATATAAGAATAACAAAATTCATCCAAGTTATTGCACTGTATACATAATAAGGTCAATTTTGCCTAGTATTTAATACATGTGTCTTCTGGAAATAAGATCCCCGGCAATTTAAATAAAACTTTGAGATGTAGACTCAAACAGATTCACGGAAAAGCATTGGGGGTTACCAGCTGCTGTGGTTTGGCATGATAGCTCTACAAAACTGAATGGGTTGTAACTATAAATATTGATGTACATGACATTTTAAATAAAGCTGATGTACTGGCATCTTGAATCGGTAGAATTTGAGGTTACTCTTCTTTTACTACAGAAACAGTCTTTCCTTCACGTAGACTAGCAGACTTTATCTGTATATTCTTGGCATTTTCTTTTCAAGTGGATAGAATCTTGTTTTGCAGCATCAATAAGTAAAAACTATGACTTGGACTCATCCAAAAGTTAAGGGGTACGTGTCAAATCTTTGAACGCTCAAAATTTTGAACGTTACATGGTCGAGACCAAACGTTCGAAATTTTGAGTGCTTGAAGATAGACTTTCAATGGCACAATACGGTGCAGATAGGGAGAATTTCCCTTTTCTGCACTGAAGTGCGGTCTCGGAGTTGGTATATTTAAGTAGGGGAGTGTGGGGTGTGCAGGCTACACTGTTAAAGTTTTTTTTTTTTTTTTTAATGCTCGAACATCCAAATGTCGAACATTTGGAGGTTCGAACATTCAAATGTCAAATATTTGGTCTCGACCATGTAATGTTCAATATTTTGGATGTTCAAACATTTAACATAGACCCAAGTTAATAGATGAATAGGTCGAGCTGCACTGTACACTCCATATGCAATGAAAATAAAAAGATCCTTGATGTATGAGAGCAGGGACAAAACATAAAAAGAGACAATGTGGACATTCTGCCAGCCCAGGAACCAGTATATTCACGTGTTTGTGTGTATGTATGTGTGTATGCGTATGTGTGTGTGCGTGTGTATGTATGTGTGTATGCGTACAGGTGATGGGTGCATATGTGTGTTTGTGCACGTGCGTTTGTGTGTGTGTGCATGCACAAGTGTGCACTTGCGCATGGGTGTGTGTCAATGTCTGTCTGTGTTTAAGTGTGTGTATATGTAAGACAGTAAATGACCACAGTGCCTGTACCAATGTGATTCTGTACATGGACTAACAGTGTTTACTGCAGGAAGGTGCTGATTTGCGCTCACAGTATTTAATGGAGATTCACAGACATGACAATTACCCAGTAACAATGTCTTTCTTCATTGTGGCTAACATATCTCTGAATCATGGCTTTGTTTTTACTGCAGCTCTTTCTGCCAGAGTTGCAGTTCTATCAAATGCTTTGGATGGTCTTATAAGTTATATTCCCAAATTGATGCTTAGTGAATAGATATGATTTCTTTCTTGCTGTTTATTAACTAGATGGAGCACAGTATTTTTTTTCAAAAAATGTTTAAATTTGAAGTTGCAAAGCAGGTTTGCTGCAGAAAAAAAATTATACTGTAGTGGTTTAAGTGAGGTATGTCTTTTTTGACCACTGTATCAGGTGAAAAAAATGAAATAAACATCAATACACAACAACTTGGGAAAATGTGGTCAGTGATTCTCTGCTAGGGCATGGAATCATATTGTACTGTTTTGTGGGTCTTACAGCTTTTATAAACAGTTAATCAAAATAAATTAAAAAAGATTTGTGATACTTCCTTCCAACTTTTTCTATGTTAATCCAAGAAGAATCAAAAAAGTCCAGCCCAAATTAAGTGGATCAAGTTGCATTTATTTAATATAAAATGTGGCTAACCCCATAGCAACAAACCAGTTTCGGCTTAGAATAGCCTTCCTCAGTTTTACTGCTTAAAAACACACACCATGTTTAAATAGTATATGCTAAATTGCTGTTGTTCCCCTACTGGTGCATACCAAATCGATTGTGTTCATTCAGACCAGGTTTAAAGAGAGCTCTACTATTCAGCCTGACTCTTTTTCATTGAGTTTACTCTGCCAACCTGACTTGCACATTCTATTTCCCTGGAGTTTGTCTATGATAGTAAAATGGAATTTAGCAGTATGATGGGTTAGAGTATGTTTATAAAGGGCATTTGTAAGCCTTTTATTCCTTATATCACTTAGATGCTCACTGATCCTAAATCTAAGTGGACACAAAGTTTGCCCAACATAGAAAGCAGAACAAAAGCATCTAGCTAAGTAATAACCCAACCACTACTGCAATTACCCATAATGTTAATACTGTATATTTTTGAAGTGTTCCTGCTAGTGAACTCCTTTATGTCCACAGGGACCGCTACCTGTCAATCTATCCCCAAATAATGTAGTTTGGTGAAAATCAGTAGTGGAACTCTTTTTGTAGTGAGTAAGGTATGAGTTTTCCGTCCTTCCTCTACGATATGAGTATAGACACTTGGGAGGGGAGAATGTTAGCCAGATGTTCATTAGCTAGTAAAATGTTCCAATGATTGTTAATAATGTCTTGAAATGTGTTTGTGTTACGGCCATAGGTTGTAACCAAACAAATATTCTGAAATGTATTTTTGTTCAATGCATCAAGCTTTAGTCGATATTGTAATAATTTCTCCCGGTCAGACCTTGCAGCATGCATATTACCACTATGTATGGTCCCCATTTGATACCCCCTACTGAAGAATCTATTACACAAATACTTTGTACTCGAATTGTAAGCCTCATTACTGGAGCAGATATGTTTAATTTGCAAAAATTGTGATTTTGGTATATTGTGAATAATATGAGGTAGATGGTGACTGGTGGCATGAAGCAATGTATTGAATTGTGGAAATTTCCTGAATGTTTCTGTTTTCAATGTGTTGTCCAAATCCCTACTTAACACATCCAAGAGCGTGATCTTGTTCCTATCCCAATTCAAAGATAAATGGATACCCCATTTATTTTTGTTCAAATAGTCCACAAACTCCAATAAATAGGAGGTATCTCCTTTCCATACCAACCAGCAATCATCTAAAAAGTGATGCCAGATGTCCATGTTGCCCAAAAATAAATTATGGGACTCATAGATTAACTGCTCCTCTATGTAACCCATGAACAGGTCTGCATAAATGGGAGCAAAGGATGCATCCATTTCAGTGCCTCTGACTTGCCAATAACATTCATTCTGGAAATAAAAAACATTTTTAGTTAGAATATGTTCTGTAAGGCAGGTTAACAATGTATTGAAACATGGTGGATAAAGGTTCACTTTGTCTAACCAATACTGTATGGCTTCTAACCCTGCCCAGTGGGGTACGTTTGTATAAAGGACTGTCATATCCAGGGTGCAAAGTAGCCAATTAGGTTCAAGTTGGATATCCCCAATAATTTCCAAAAATTGGGTGATGTCCTTAAGTCTGGCCCTGACCTGTGATAATAAATGCTGTAAATACTTTTTTGTATAATGCCTGCCATCTTTTTAGTATGCCTCAAGTAGACAAAACCAAATGCTATCAACATTTCTAGTAAAAGCCAAGAAGGCCATTACTCAGAACTGGAGGGTAGCTTTCCTTACATCCTTTGTGGTAAATTAATGCACAAATTCCAGGAATTATATAAATATGCACATTTACTACATAATTAAACTAGGCTGCATTGGTGTATATTATGTCCCATATAAATGACTGCTTAAAATAAATGGTTTCCTAAACTTATGCCAAAAGAAAACAGAAAAGACTACCTATCTGGTTCTCATTTACTTTTTTCCCTGTATTAGTACTCATGTCTTGCAGAAAATACCTGCTACTCCTTTAGCAGTGTCTGTCAATGTTTATATTAACATGTACCCCACCAAGTATCTCTGAAGAGCAGGACTTACATGCCCTCTTCAAGGCCAAAACACAGGCTTTATGGTACCAGACAACATCCAGGGCTGTGTTCTACACTGGTTAAAACAGGAATTAGCATCACTATTGAGCATGCTTTTCAATCACAACCTAAGCACTGGCTTCATCCCAGCAGAATGAAAAACAGCTACTGTCATCCCTTTGCACAAAGGGAGTGCATTCATGGTCCCCAGGAACTACAGACTTATTAGCCTGACCAGCCTTATCAGCAAGGCAATGGAATGAATCATCATGGACCTTATTAGCAAAGATATAGGAAATCTCCAAACAATTGACCCCACCCAGTTTGGCTTTGTCAAGGGGAGATCGTGCCTGCTAAAATTGGTGGACTTCTTCGAGACAGTCGCCAAAGCCCTAGATGAGGGCAAATCTGTGCATACAGCCTACCTAGACTTGGCCAAGGCCTTTGACACAATCCCCCACTCAGTCATCATTGATAAACTCACCCAGCTGGGTATCAACCCATATATTGTCAGGTGGGTTGCAAACTGGCTCACTGATAAAAGTTTTACAGTCAAATTAGGGGACTCCACCTCCTCCAGAAGACCTGTAACCATTGATGTTCCACAGAGCTCTGTTCTGGGACACCTACTGTTCAGAATCTGTCTACAAAGTACTGGCTAAAACTAAAGGACTGTGGCTGACTTGCTGATGACTGCAAACTGGGAACGATCATTGAAACCCCTAATGATGTCAATATCCTGCAAGTAGGTCTTATGCAGACTGACTGAGGGCAAAGTCATGGTCTTAATCTTAATGCAAAAAAATTCATTATCATCTCCTTTAGAAAGGGTGATGCTCCTGCAAACTACCACATCATTAGCAATATCCTAAGCACACAGTCAGTGGTGAGAGAACTGGGCACACAGGTTGACAGCAACCTTAACTTCAATACCATGTCTCCACAGTGGTAAGAAGGGCATTTTATATTGCTCATCTTTTATAAGTAAGGGCATTAGCTCCAGAAAAAAAAAGGTTATAACCCTCCTGTACTCTTCCTTCATCAGGCCAATAATAGAGTACAGTGCTTACTTTCATATGTTTGTTTCTTTCCAAACACCTGCAGCAATTGGAGAGACCACAAAGGTTCCTCACAAAGAAAATTCAGGGTCTTCAAGATTTGTCTTATGTGGGCAGACTGAAATCATTCCACTTTACTCTTTGTTGTACAGACTGCTCAGAAGTGACCTATGCCTTGCATATAGAGCAATCTCTGACTCAGCTTTAAGGGAAATGCTGCACATTCGCAAGTCAAATGGCACACAGGTCACTCGCTCAAAAGACCATAACCTGGTATGTGACATCAACATAATTTGCTGGAGAGAGAGATTTGTCTCGCAGATGTTGTCCCACCTTTGGAAGAAGCTTGCTATTCATGTTAAACAAAGCCCCTCATTGGCCCCATTTAAGTGTAATTTGGAAGATTGGATGAGTAACTGGAAATTCACCCTAGTGTTCCACCTGTGGCCCTCTTGGACAGGGGCAATGGGTGCTGATTTTAGTGTTTGCTTGAGCCAGACACCCTTGGGAACATGACATGAACTAGGCTAAGTCTGTAAGGGTCCTGAGGCCATTAGCCTAGTAATCTTCTGTGATCCTATAGTAATATCCTTTCTTGCAGAAGGAGCTATTTATACTATTGCATATCTTAATACTTAAAATGACATACCCAGTTTATAATTCAAATTTGACTCAATAACATATAACTCTACAACTTGACATGTCTCACATTCTGATCTGATTTCTAAGTGCTTACTATCTAAGAAAAATGCTTCCCAGTCATAAGTCAAAATATAAATTCAGAAGGTAGCCATTTAAGTTTGTATATTTTGATGATTTCTACTGTCAAAGTTTAATTATTATTCTTTTTTGTTACTACAACAAAGGAAATGCATGTAAATGCTGTACCGGTTCATTTTAATACATTTTTCTATTTCAGTTTTCATCTTTGCAAAGTAACTTTTCAGGAATTAGTTTTATATTGACCTGTTATAAACATCACAAAAAAAGTATACGATTTTCAGTATTGCAATGTACAGATTAAAGGCAGATATCATTACAAATTCAGTAAAGTTTACATGATCATTTTTTTATGTTTGTTTTGTGGAGTGATGATACTACGGGCGCAGTGAGTTTTAGATTCAGTAAAGTCCGTGTAGTGACGTGCAATCAAGCACATCAACGGAACATTTTATATGATGGAAATTTCAGCATGAGTAGCTGGATCGTATGCTAATGAAGCAAACCAACATGGTGGAGTGATCCAACAACCCTACACACAACTGTGTAGTAGGTTCCTTGTCCGTGTTAGAAATGTACATGAACATTTTCCATGTTGAGGGACCTACACGGAAGCAAGGGCAAGTAGAAGTCCTGAAATATGGACATAATGCCCATGAAATAATGGCCGGGGATGTCCAAAAGAATCAAGGATGTGTGTCAGATCCCTATAAATTTTATAATTTTTATTTTAGCATAATTTTGCAAAATGTACCACTATGGGTAAAATATTTGAAAATGAATAATAGACATGTAATTTAAAAGATGAGCATGAAGCATTGCATTGTGTCTTTAATTTTATGCTCCCATGCTGTTGCCCAGTTTACATGGTTACTATCTGTATAGTTTCCAGGCTGTCAGCATGGTTATTATATAAATGATGTAAAAAAGCAGTGAATTTGTTGAATCACAAAAAGCAGGGACCATGTAGGGCTGTTCACTCCATGTAAGCTCCTATATGGTGGATGTTTTCCATGGATGTTGATGACATCAGGGGTGTGTCAGGTAATTTTGTTATTTGATGGGGTCTTTTGCATGTGTGTCTCCACTGTGCCACTTTGTGCAAACTGTAATGATTATGCAATCCTGATTTGTGTGAGCAGACCACCCTTCTACCAGACATGAGCTAGACATCCAAAAATAGAAACTGGATGCATTCAATCAATACTGGTGAGAACTTCTGAACATAGCACAAACCCGGTAATCAATGCTGTGCTCCACTAATCCCCTCTAGTTAGAGACCTTTGCTCAAATAGTCCTGTGATGACAACTGTTAGGTGTTGGAGTAGGGTGTAGGTAGTCTTGGGTTCAAGTACAGGGTATGCCAACTTGTATCATATGGTGCTGACATTGTAGGTCATAGAAATAAAGTGCAATTATCTGTAATTAGCATATTCTGTATGTATCATGACAATAGGTATGACATTATAAAAAGTTTTTCATGATTTGCTATCATTATGTACAGCTGCACTCTGCTATGTTGGTGCACAGAGTGCAATACTGCGCACTGCAACAGGGGTTTTAAATCTGTTAATTATATCCTAAGCAAATGAATGTCATTTAATTTAGTCAATACCAGATGGTGGTCCTAATCAAGAAATGTATAAAGTATGCATACAGCCTACATTCTGATTTACCATGGATACTTCAACAACACTGGAGTAGAGACTTGGAACTTTTAACTGACATAATGCTAGGGGCTGCTGCAGCTATATTACATCTGTATGTGCTCAAGGCTGACGTCAATGCTACTGGTGCTCATGACAATAGGCCTAGGGTAGGAAGGAGAAGAGTGTTCAGGTCCAGGGTAACATACCAGATACTACATGAGCTGGAGCTTGTAGAGCATTACAGGGTAGACAGGGACAAATTACAAGAACTCTCTGAGATCTGCTTGCCTTAACTTAGCACCAGAGTCAAACTAGCGGAACCCATCCCAGTGGAAACTAAGGTATTTATAGCCCTTAGAATATTAGCTACAGGTACTTTTCAAAGACCAAGTGGGGACATTATGGAGGTGTCACAGGCAGGCATCAGCATTCAGGATGCTACACCACTTCCTGGATGCTATGCTTATACATGGAAGTGAACACATACATTTTCCCCTTACTGCTGAAAAGAGGACCAGCAATATGCAACACTTCTATCATGTAGCACACTAGCCTGAAGTACTGGGTGAAATAGATTGCACTTGTGTACACATCAAGGCACCACCTGGTGAGCAGGGTAGAATATACATTAACCACAAGGGATACCACTCCAGCAACTGCCAAGATGTGTGCAATGCTCAAGGGATTATCATGAATGTGTGTGCTGGCAAGCTTGGTGGTTATCATGACTCCCATATTTGGCACACATCACAGTTGTACCAGATGTTTGCTGGGGGGACAACATCCACAGGCCATTTACTAGGGGATGTTGGCTACACCCTGGAACTGTGCATGATGACACCCATCAGAAATGCACACACGCACTGATGGAAGAACTCCATAATGAAGAATACACACAAACTAGGAACATTATAGAGCATGTGTTTGGGCTTCTGAATTCAAGGTTCTGATGCATAGATATATCCAGTGGAGTCTTGAAGTATGCTCCATGCACATGTACACAAATATTCACAATTTGTGCTAGGCTGCACAATCTGATCCTGTGGAAACAGCTGCAGCAGGATCAACAAAGGGAACAGACAAACATCCCCCACCAGTGCCTAGGTCATCACAGCCACACTCCCTGTAGGTAGACTAGATGTGCTCAGTATGCCTTTGCTTTGGCTAAGAGACAATGCAATACACATTCCCTGACCACCTAGGGTCTAATACCTTCCTCCTGCTCAAATACATATATTAAAACTGATGCAAGGCAACTCACATAACCTTTATCTATACATTTGTTTAATAAAACACCACAAACTGAAGTTTGTGGTGTTTTATTAAACAAACAAAATCTTATAGGATTTGTGGTTCGGTTCTTTCCTGGTCTTTGGTTTGCTGATTTTTCACTTTTACTTTGTTCTTTGGAGTTGTTTAGCCATTTTTGCTTTATCTATACATGTATTAGCTGTGCACTGCTTGCATCAGACAGAGTCAGCCCTGAACTAATGCTGTGTCAACTGATGCATTTGCAAGATAAGGCCTGAACCTACACTGTATTGTTGAACTCTAGCATGACATATCCTTGCATATGTCTTACACTGTTACAGTATGCAAATATATACTGGTGCTTTTGTTGACAACTTAACATGTGAGTACACACATATATTACTACAATGTTACCATATGTCATTTTTATGCATCAGGCATGAAACTCTCACACAGTCCAACCAAAGCTGAATACTGTTACATCATGCAAGAGAGAGGTTAGGAAGTTACTCCAGTCCATTGCAGTTTCTGACTTTAGGCTACTTTGTATCTTATCAATAAATGTGATTTCCCCAACCCACAAAAACAGGATTGTAAGATGGAGAGATGTATAGTTATAATCATAATTATGACATGAGTTCTGCCTACTAACTGTTCTGTGTCCAAATATGTCAGAAGAACTTATAAAATATACAGTGCATGGTTTGATAGCAGTGTACATTTTTTATGAAGGTGGTTGTTTGAGGAATGACTCCAGTTTTGGAAAGCAGCTTCTGTGGCCAAAAGGACTAAGGCAGCCATCTTGTCTGATGAAGCTTTAATGGTGTTTAGGGTTCAAATCCAGATGTAAGTCCAGTTTTTGGAGGTGTTTTTGCAATATTTGGTCTTTTTTACAGACTGTGACTCTTTTTGTCCCATAATGTTCTAATCTTGATATTTGTTGTACAAATTTGCACAATACATCCCTTGTTGAAAACAGTTTTGATAATGCTTAAATATTTTGCGTGAAGTGCAAAACTGCAGAAAAAGGAAATAAGCAGATAAGAGTTAAGTCAGACTTAACAATAGTAGACATCAGATACATTCAATTATTGCCCATAGCAATTGTGAAATCATGGCCTGGAGCAGTGATAGGAGTGAGCTGCAGTAAGACATATACATTACATAATAGGAAGGCTGGATGTTAGCAATGCATCTTGTGTTTGTGCACTGCTTACCTATGCACAAACAGGTAAATGAGGGAAATGCACGTGTGTACACTTAGTGCAATAGTTATTGCATTTTTGCTATGCCTATCACAGGTCTCAGCTGTCCACATTTATGAAGGATGTCCATATTTTTACATAATATTTGTAGTCTGTTCTCCATAAAATGTTGGTTTCTACAAAATTATTGTTAAGTCATTGAGAATGAAGTCAGAAAATAATGAAATACATTTTATTTGTGGATGTCATACCCGTAAGAAAATGTATGCTAATGCAAAACCTGTTATTCCATCAACATTCTAGGTTTGTAAGGGCAATATATAAATATTCACCCTATTTTTGATGCTTTATACCTGCATTCATTATGGCTTTGTGCAGATTTCTTGCTCTAAGAGGGTGGGACTATTACATCACAGACATAGATCTGTGTTCTTACTGTTTTATATTTACCAGATGCTTTGTGTGACCTAGGACTACATGTGGAAACATGGCAAATTGAGGGCTCAGTATACCTATCTGTACAGAAACTTAATAACCATCCATGTGTTTCCTCAGAACCAACCTCAGAAATAGTCAGTATAACCATGGTATCTCCTTAATTCTATAACACATTCATCTAACACAAAACAGATGGGTAATATATAATGTTGTGTGCACCCTCATGGATAGGGCCATATAGTTGTGCTCACATGCTTGCATTGCCAAAGTCAAACATCCAAATATGCTTAATAAGGGACTCGTGTTGCTACACAGCTATGGCTTTTAAACAGTATTCTACTGTTAGTGTACTAGCCTCAGATGACACTATGGAGGCCTTCCTAACTGGTGTTCCCTACATCCCTTGACAAGGTCATCTACTATAAGTTCACATGCAGTCTTGTTAAAATCAGACTTGTGTGGTGGTGCTCGTGTTAAAGACTGTATTCTATAGTCTATGCACTTAGATAAGTAGGGTTTTGGTTTTCACTGTAGTACAGTGTGTGTGTGTGTGTGTGTGTGTGTGTGTGTGTGTGTGTGTGTGTGTGTGTGTGTGTGTGTGTGTGTGTGTGTGTGTGTCTTTCTCTATATAGAAGAGTGGGAGTGTGCATCTAACACCGCCTTATCAAATGGTATAGTTTTTGCATTGTTTTTTGTGCTTGCAAAAACTTTTCATGTCTAGCAGTCCTCTAACTTCTTGCCCCACTCAGGGCCTGTTGATGTTATCTACTATAAGATCAACTGCTGTCCTGTTACAGAATTGTGCCATGGCACATGCATTAAGTACTGTGTTCTCTAGTCTGTAAACTTAGGTATGGGTTCTAATCTCACAGCAGTCAACCCGGTGTGTGTGAATGTTTCTCCCTGCGAGTGAGAATGTGTATCCAACACTTCTTTGGAAAATGGCATACTTTTGCATTGTTTTTGTGCTAACAGAATCATCCATTTGCAGCAGCCCTGCAATCTCTTGTCCTCCACAGGGCCAGCTGATGCCATCTACTATAAGATTAGCTGCAGTCCTGTTAAAGTTGAATTTGTGCCATGGCACATGTGTTAAGTACTGTGTTGTGTAGTCTGTAAACTTAGGAGTTCTAATCTCACTGCAGTCAACTTGGTGTGTGTGTGAGTGAGTTGATGGTGGATAATCTACAGAGCATTTTACAGCAGCCTATGGGACAATGTCTTCATGTCTTCAACAGACACTTCTGATGTCATCAGCTACATCAGATTATTGGATATGTATTCCTCACAACAGGCCAAGGGCACACACACACTGGCCTTGCAGACAGGTAAAAGTCACCTCATGCAATATAAGACAGACAACAGTAACATTCCTTTTTTGTATTCACACCTCTTTGCAATGGTGATGGACAGGTTGACACAGGAGACCACACAGGCGCTCCCATGGACTATTATGTTTGCTGATGATATTGTGATCTGTATTGACAGTAGGGAACATGTTTTGGAGGCCCTGGAGAGGTGGCATTATGCCATACAGAAGAGAGAAATGAATGGCATAAGGACTAAGATAAAATATATGTGTGTGAATGAGAGGGAGAATCGATGAATGGTGAGACTGCAGGAAGTACAGTTGGTGAAGGTGTATGATTTTAAAATACTTGCGAGAAAAAGTTCAGAGTAACAGTGAGTGTGGAAGGGAGGTGAAGACAGTGCATGTGGGGTGGGGTGGTGCAGGTGTAGAAGAGTGTTCGGAGTGATTTGTGACAGATGGTTACCAATACTACTGAAAGCAAAGATCTACAAGGTGGGTCTATATTGAATCAGCGAATGCTTAAAAAAGTGAATGCCAAACACCCGGAACAGTGAATTTTTTCTCAGGGAAAAAAATCACTGGGCCATTTTCGGGTGTTTGGTGTTTCCTCCACTGTGGTGTGATCTCGGAGTTGATATATTTAAGTAGGGGGGTGTGGGGGGCACAGTTTTAAGTTGTATTTATTTTTATTTTATTTATTTATTTTTATTTATTTTTTTGTGGAACAGCGATTTTTTTTTCCCCTGGGAAGAAAAATTGCTGTTACGAGTGTTCAGCATTTTCAGTGTTCGCTGAACTAGGGTAGATGAATAAGTGTTTGCTTATTTAATATAGACCCTACAAGGTGTAGTCAGAACAGCTATGTTATGTGGGTTGGAAACAGTGGAACTGACAAAAACACAGGAGTCATAACAGGAGCTGGCGGAGTTCCAGATGTTTGGATTTGCATTTGGTTTGCTGAGGATGGACAGGATTAGCAATCAGTATATTAGACTGTCGGCTCAGGTTATATGGCTTGTAGACAAGGTTAGTGAGGTGAGATTGCATTGCTTTGGACGTGCTTAGGAGGGATGTTGCATAAATTTTGGAGACAGCTGCTAAGGATGTAGCTGTCAGGTGAGATGAAAAGAGGAAGGCCAAAGATAAGGCTCATGGATGTGGTGATGGAGGACAGGCAGGTGGTTAGTGTGACAGAACAAGATGCAGAGGAAAGGAGGAACTGGAAGCAGATGATGTGCTGTGCAACCAATCATGGTAGTAGCCTTGGGATTAAGAAGATTAGGATGACATCTGTTTTTAGAGAATCTCACCTGTACACTTGTGGCAGGAGTGTACAGTAGGAGTATCTATTTGAAGGTTAGTGTTTCTGAACCCAGTGTGAGCTTTAACAGTGTTTCATTGTATTACCTGCTCAGTTCTGGTTTATGTGCAGAGGCCTTAACACTTTGACCTCATACATACAGAAATGCCAATACATGTTTTTTCAATACAATCGGCTGCATCTATGTAGCAGAGCAGATCCTCAACAGCTTTAACTAGCTTTCATATCTTCTGTTACATAACAAGCAGCAATTAAACCACTTACCTATCAATTGCAGAACTATAGATGCACCTTAAGAAGGACCTCCTAATGTACATGCCATAGGTTACTCCCCTGAAAATACCACTCAGATCACACGGCATTCTCTATGCAGATACCAAGTTCAAACCTCCCATCCTTACCTATCAGTTTCCCTCTCTTTTCTCTGCAAGCCTAGTTGACATGATTTTTTTTTACTCAATGCATATAATTACTCACCTGGATAATTATAGGAAAACAAACTCATTTGCACAAACATAACTGGATATTGCAAACTGAAATGTCTTGGAAGAAATAGTGTACCACCCCACAAGTGTCTGTAATATGTCAGACCTGTTCATCAAGAATATGAGTGAATAATGTAATTGCACATATGTAGTGCCTGCACTGTTAATCCAACCATAAAACAGTATGTGTAGCATTTGCAAAAACCTAAGAAACTCCGTAAAGGAGGACTCAGGTTCAAAAAACATCATCCAAGGTAACTACATCCTCCTAAAGGATGATATAATCAATTTCTAAGCTCAGGTTTCCGCCGACAACATTGTAGTAAGTTACACCCTTATGCCTTGTCTACACATATACACAAATGTATACACATATCCATACCTGATATGCTCAAAGGCAGATCCAATGGGAAATACAATCCATACTGGTGCATGTCTCTCATTACTACATTCTGTAGTAAGTGAAAGAAGCTGCAACCATGCTAATAATTTATGACTAGTATCCAGGAATAACCATAAGCCTGTCTTCATTTACATCTGCAAACTGATATATATATATATCACTTAGATGTATTTTGAACTAATTCTGGATGGTATAGCTCACACTGACCCACTGGAAATTCTAAACCTGCTAGCAGACACAAGTGGCTGTAAAATGTCTTCCCTCACAACAGGAAGCTTACTATATCTTTGCATCATCACCTCCAAACTGTGGTATCTACAAAAAACACATGATCATTGCTGCCTCCAAGACTATGAGCACAGTCTCCATGGGACCAGATGACATTATGGGCTGTGTTTTTCTTGTGCTGCAACATTGAGCTACTCCACTAGGCACCATATTCAACCACAGTCTGAGTACTGCTGTTGTCCACACTGATTGAAATCTAGTGACCATTTCACAACCACACAATGGAAGATAGGCAACATACAAATGGAATTATAGTCCCATAACTGTATTCAACCTTTGCTGTAAGACCATGGAAACAATCTGCATGCATCTCAGACAAAAGGACATAGGTGACCTCCAAACAGTAGGTCTGTTACAGTTAGCTGTTCGCAAGGGTAGCTTGTGCCTGCAAAACATGTGGGAAATCAAGACTGTGACCAGAGACATACACAAATCTGTGCAATCATCCTATCTTGACTTGGCCAAGTCCTTCAAAACAATCCATCATTTGGTCTCAATGAGAAACTAACCAAGGTGAATATCACACCTTGTGTCAACAGGTGGGTTGCAAATGGGATCGCAGACCAACAACATTCAGTCAAAGTGGGAGACCTCACCTCAAGCAACAGACTTGTCCCCTGTATGGTAACAGATGTCAGTGCTATCTCCCCTCTTTTCTGCCATATACTTATTAAACATCAAAAAAAATAAAACAGAGGATGTGTGGCAAAGCATCTTTGTGCCACTAATGACTGCTGACAAAGCCATGAGCGTTAGAACAACTGCACAAACGCATCACCATACCATGTGTTAATAAATGTTCCTGCTTATTAAAAAATAACCCAAGGCACAGTATTCCCAAATTCTGCATCAATTATACAGGTCTATATTATATCTTCGAATGCTTAAAAAAGCGAACGCTGATTGATCAAACTTATTTTCGTGAAACTGCAAAATATTGAAGCAGCAGAAACTCTAATTTTTTCCTAGGGAAAGAATTCTGTTTCTGTTTCTGTTGCTTCGGTATTTTCAGTGTTATGGTGGAAAGTTACCGGTAGGATTCAGGTAAGTGTGTGATTGTGTGGATGTGAGTGCTAGGGTGATTTAGGTGAGTTAGGGTTAGGGCTCGGGTTAGGTGTGTGTGCGATTGAGTGGACATAAGGGCTAGGGCGGATTTAAGTGAGTTAGGGTTAGGGAGCGAGTGAGGTGAGTCTGCGATAGTGACGGACCTTAGGGTTTGGGTTAAGGTAAGCGGGTAGTTAGTGGTGTGTGCATAGTTTAGTGTAGGGTTAGGTATCAGATTTTAGGTGTATGTGTGTGGATTTCTGTTTGTTTGGTGTGCTTGTGTTTTGTGTATGTGTTTTGGATCAGCGTTTTTTTCCATGGGAAAAAAATCGCTGATCTGACAGTTCGAGATTGTAAGCTTTCACTTAAATTAGGTCGATCAATCAGCGTTCGCTTTTTTAAGCATTCGATGATATAATATAGACCCAATTATACCTTGTAACATGTCGACTGTAACCTGTGTGTACTGTGAGAAGGAAGGCATTCTAGGTCTTACATCTGATTAACAAAGGTATTACATCGAGAACAATTAATGTTATCAGTCCCCTATACACATCCATCATCAGCCCTATTAATGACTATAATCCTCCTCTGTATATGTATTGTCCCAGACACCTTCAGCAAATTGACAGACCTGATCTCAGACATCTCTGAGTAATAAAACATCAGAGAGTCTTCAACATGTGTCTTCTGTGTGCATAATTAAGTAGCTCTTACTGTTTACAGTATCATATATATAGTTTTGAGGCAGAATATGTATGCATTACATGGCTGTCTTTGGCCCAAAGGGGATGAATATGCTGCACATCCTTAAGACATATGGTACCACAGTTATCTGCTCCAGGGACCTCAATGTACAGTATGACATACATAGGACATGCTGGAGAGATACAACCATGTCTCAAAGGTTGTCATTCCTCTGCATTAGATTTCCAATCCATGTCAAGCAGAGCACATCCATTAACCTGTTTAAGCACAGGCTGTCTGACTTGATGTGAAAATGTTATCTGCCATGGATCACTGCTGATTCTCTTCTGGACATGGGGGGAGGGGGTCCTTTCTTTAAGAATCATGGCTATGCATTATATCTACCATTGCATATTATATTGTGATGTATTGGCTATGCTTCTAAACACCATCAGGTCAGTACCCCTGTCACAGCCTATGAACCTCAGAACCTATGGTGGTATGCATAAAAAGAAAAACATTATATTGTATTACTGCACTGATGAGATTTGTCTGCAGTGCTTGCATACAATCCTGAGATCAGAATCTGATTGGTTGACTTTAGATGTGCACACATAAGTTAGCACTAAACAATACTTAAAAAGAAGGTGCGATATATTAGTGAGACACAATTCATTGACTGACTTCACAAGCCTTACAAAAGCATCAACTAGAAAACAGAGGGATTATTATGCTAGCAACTGTCTAACTGGTAAACTGCAATGTAATTGACAGTACAATTATCCGACCAACAGCACAAATGGAGATATAAAATACACATTAATGTAGGTAGTCACCCTGTGCATCAGACACATAGCTTTAGTGTCCCTGAAGGCAAAAGACAGATAACAGGGATGTGGCACAGTCCTCACTTGCATAGGGTGGTTTCTGAGGGTGCAGGAGGTCTAGGATGACATAAAAGGTTAATGAGTGTGTGTGTGTGTGTGTGTGTCAGTAAGGGCAGCAGCCAATATGGAATATGTAAATGTAGTGTGTGTGTCAGTAGGTGCCCTCAGTGTGACATTAGTGTGTGTGTACGTGTATGCATGAACACAGCCAAGCTCAGTGCTAGCCCTACATGTATGTATGTTGAACCAGCTGTGAGCCACGCATGGTAGAACTGACAGTTCACCATCTTCATCCCTGACCACTATAACTGGCTCTGCCAGGAGTTGCATTTGCACCTCCATGCCCAAGATCAGATGGTGTGCTACCACCTGAGGGTGACTGATGTCTGCTGGAAGTGCTCCCTTGGCCTATGGCCTGTTGCATCTGGGTGTGGACAGCACACTCTCTGGAGCAGTGGATCTACTGCCACTGCAGGAGGTTGATCAGACATGGTCCCGTTGGCTCTCAGCAGATGTAGTTGCTGACTTACACCCATGAGGTCGACATTCCCCTCACAGTAGACGTTCCATCACAGACAATGTGCATTCCATGACAAATACTCTGTGCTGCCTCATAGACACATCCCATTCATACCTGTCATGGAACCAATCCAGTGCATCAACAGCACAGTGGATTGTCATGGATGTCAGACTGTGCCGCATCTAGAACCCTCAGCATTCTTCTGGAGTGACATTCTGAACACCTGTGCTTCCATTATGGCTCTAAATATACATTGAGTGATACATGAAAAGACACGTGCATCAAGCGGTGGAGGGACAGCAGGCCTCTGACAAACACCCATGTGAATCCACCTGTGTGGCACCTTGCTAACAGTTTGGCTACAGACAGTGTCAACAGGCACTGAAGCTGTAGTAGCCACTTTTCCCCGGTCTATGTTCTTGCTCTCCAATTGTCCAATATCTGTGGCCTCAGTGGACTGGATATGCATAGACATACTCGCTGTGTCTGGAAATCATGAGTGTGGGTGCTGGATGTTAATATATGTATCAAATTCAGCCTCTGCAACCCCCGACTCTGCCTCACTTTGGCCACCATCATCATCAGACTCTGAGACACTGACATTAGGTAGCACAGGGGACACTGAACTACTTCTATGTTCACCTGTAATAAAAATAGAAATGACATTAATACCTGCACTACCATGCTGCAATGTATGTTAAGCAAGTTACACTGCTATCACTATTACAGATATTTAAACCTATCAATCACTTACAGCAATAAATGTGGACAAAGCCATAAATAGTGGTTGTACAAAGGCTCAAGAATAGGGACAATTGTGACATAGTATGCTCCTACAAACCTATATAGATGATGACATAACAGGTGTTGCTTCACCATGACATATCTGAAGGGTATGCAGTTTGAATGTGATATCTGTGTCATATTATTTAATGTTGGCAATCATTAATGATTTGTCAGAAATTTGCCAGTCAATTACTATGATCTTAAATATGGGGCAGAAAGATGATTACAAAATCTGGACATTCAGCAAAAATTTGTGCAGTGGACAGGTATACAGACAGTACTGCAATACATACAACAGGCCTGAGAGGACATTTTAGCAGATATGTGGGAATATATATATATATATATATATATATATATATATATATATAATGTGTGTGTGTGTGTGTGTGTATACAGAGCAGACAAAAAAATATTCAACTTACCAACTGCTGCAGCCTTGCCTGGTGAATTCCTGATGGTCCTGGGAAAAGTAAAGGAAGACATAATGGCAACAGCACCACATATTTAACAGTACAGCAGGGGTTAAACCTTTTACTCATCTGTATGTACAGTCAAGTAAATTTTATCAGAAATGTGGATGACAACCTTAAAATGAACATAAAACTGCAGCTATCTGAAATACCCCCAACCAACACACATACAGCTTGACATAACTATATACACTTATGACAGAATGCAGCACTCTTTTAATGATGATGTAAAAGAGCATATCTTGCAGCCCCACATGTGATGTGGGAGTGGCACCCACATCCAGAACATATTGGCTCAAGGATTAGTGGGAGCTGTTCTGTGTGAAGATATGTGCCAGGAATTCCTCTGTGGCAGTTAAAGCATCTGAACACTACAACTATCTTAATTACCCACCACCAAAAAAGCAACCTGCCCACACATTAAACTATATACACTATTACAGAATGAATGGAACTGTATTCTGCTGCTGATCTAACAAAGCCTACCTGGACGCGCCTCTTGATTCACAGGAGTGGCACCCACGTCAAGGACATGCTGGCTTTTGGACTGCTGGAAATTTTCCTGATTGGCAATATTTGCCAGGAATTCTTTGGTGGTACTGATGGGTTATTCTGCTGCAGGCCCACCACTGGTGATCTCAAGATTGCATGCCACTTCAGCTACAAGCCTCCTGGCTGCATGGATCATCTCAGTAGCTCTGTGATGCACCTGCTCATACATGCAATTCTGTCAGCCCACCCTGTTGATATTTTGGACATGGTCATCCCTGAGTTCTGCAAGTTCAGCCATTCTTGCCCACCCTCTTGACAACAGGACTTCATGATGTTGTCTGAGTGCATCTATAATCAGCTCATTTTCAACCTCAGAGAATGGTGGCCCATGTTAGAGACCAGATGGCTTAGTGGTTAAGGTCTTCGCCTCCAATGCACAAGGTACAAGGTTCGATCCTGACCTCTGACTAATGCCTGTTTGGAGTTTGCATGTTCTCTCTGTGTCTCCGTGGGGTTTCTCCCATGTTCGAAAAACATGCTGAGTGTTTCCATCTCAAACTCACCAATGAATGGAGCTGTAGGCAGCAGCACAGACTCTACATGGTGCCCAATGGGGGGAAGAGTTGTAAAAAGACCAACCGCTTTGGGCATCTATTGTGGTGCACAGTATCCTCAAGATAGGAGAACACGAATCACAAACTGCATGCCGTGGCAGGGCTAGCCACTCGATGGTGTAAAATATGGCTCTAGGTGATTCGGTCATGTTGACTGTCACCAAAAAATGGGCATGGGTAGTTACCGGTGATAAGTGGGTTGAGGACCCAGCCTACTCTCTGACCCACGCCAAGGACCCATGCTAATGGTGGGAGGGGTATATGTGCCCCTACTGGCCAGTGTGTGCCCACCATAAAAGCCCAGCAGCCCTGGGTCAATAGGCTAGTGGCTGGCCGGTGTCTAGTTGCCAAGCCTGGGTTACCTGGGATAGCTCTGTTGAGTGAAAGCTGGACATAAAACCAACCAACCTGCCAAACATGAACTGAGAATTGCTACGCTTAATGTAGGTTCACTGACAGGACGCAGCTTAGAAGTGGATGACATGATGATACGGAGGAGGCTGGACATCCTATGTATCCAAGAGATGAGATGGAAGGGCAGTGCAACAAAGCCACTTGGCTTGGGATCCAGACTCTACTACGCAGGTGGTGGACAGGCTAGAAATGGTGTAGGAATTGTGGTGAGACAGAGTCAGTGAGGGATATCATCAGAATTAATGACAGACTCATGGCAATCAGACTCCAGTGTAATGATAGGACAGTATTCATAATCTCAGCCTATGCCCCACAGCAGGGTTGTGATAGTGAGGAAAAGAGTGCATTCAGACAACAGTTGCAGGACCTACTAGATAAAGCAGGACAACATGAATTGGTGCTGATAATGGGTGACTTAAATGCACATATCGGGACAGACAGAACAGGATATGAGGACTGCCTGGGTCCACATGGGTGGAGCAATAGAAATAAAGAAGGAGAAGTCATTCTAGACTTCTGTCTGGCAAATGGCTTGATAGTAGCCAACACATGGTTCAGAAAGAGAGACAGTCACAAGATCACATACAAGGGTAGCCAACATGCAACTCAGATAGACTTCCTCCTAGTAAGGAAAAGGCACTGGGGTGGAATCCATGATTGCAAAGTCATCCCCAGTGAAACAGTTGGTTCACAGCATAAACCAGTAGTTGCCACAATCAGCTGCAAGCAGTGGTCAGAGAAGGCTCTAAGGTCAACAGAGACCAGGCTGAAGACCTGGAAGTTGACTGGAGAGAAAGTACAGCAGTTCAAGGAATTACTCAGGGCTCTAGCACCCCAAGAAGAGGAAGAAATAGGTGGAGTTGAAGAAGAGTGGCAGCGCCTAAAAACAGCATGTGTTAGGACTACAGAAAAGATATGTGGCTGAGCCAGGTATGGAAATAAGGTACATAAGGAAAGCTGGTGGTGGAATGGAGAAGTGCAGGAAGTAATCAAAAGAAAGAAGGAGTGCAGGAAGAAGTGGGAGATTGAAAAGACTGACCAAGCTAGGAAGGACTACTGGTTGGCTAACAAAGAAACTAAGAAAGAAGTTGCAATAGCAAAGAATAGGGCATCAGAGGCACTCTATCAGCTTCTGGAAAGTGACTCAGTAAGGGGCACAAAGAAACTATACCAGGTTGCAAGGCAAAGACAGAAAGATAAAGAAGACAGTCAGACACCCTTCATAAGGGATTCCAGCAACAACCTGCTTACCAGCCCACAGGACATCAAAGGCAGATGGAAGGAGTATTTCCAGCAGCTTCTGAATGAAGAAAACCCCACAGAAGCGGTAATGCCCCAGAAACAGCCTACAATGAGAGTAGAAGAGGAGCCCAGCTTAGAAGAAGTAAGAGCAGCACTAAGGAAAATGAAGTCAGGGAAAGCAGCAGGCTCAGATGAGGTCACAGCAGATATGATAAAGATGCTGGGTGAGCTAGGGGAGAAATGGCTCCTGAGGGTACTAATTCCAGTGTGGAGAGAAAGGCGTATTCCAGATGACTAGAGATGACTAGAGAATAAGCATACTCATGCCAGTGTACAAGAACAAAGGGGATATCCACAACTGTGGACAGTACACAGGCATCAAACTCCTACCACATTGCATGAAAGTTCTGGAGAGGGTGATTGATAAACGGATGCGCAGAATAGTAGAATGTAAGATGGGAGATGAACAGTTAGGATTCAGATCAGGATGCAACACAATTGACCCGATGTTTGCATTGAAACAGACACTTGAGAAGAAACTAGAGAAGAGGAGAGAGTCAAACTGGGCTTTCCTAGACTTGGAGAAAGTATATGACAAGGTCCCAAGAAAGCTGATCTATGCAGTACTGCGGTGGTTTGAAGTCCCAAAAACATTGGTAGAATTAGTACAGGCTATGTACAAGGACCCAGTGACTCAAGTACAAACAGTGTTTGGCCTCACTGAGGGGTTCCCAGTGGGAGTGGGTGTACACCAGGGTTCAGCTCTGAGCCCACTGCTGTTCATACTGGTAATGGACTACATCAGCAAACAGGTTGGAGGGGTCAGAGAAACAAAGCTGCTGTATGCAGACGATGTGGCAGTACAGGCAGACTCTGATCTAGAACTTCAGCAAAGCATAGGAGAATGGAATGCAAATCTAAAGGCACATGGGATGAAACTAAGCACAGATAAGACAGTGGTAATGGCAGCAGATTGGGGAAATAAGAAGAAGCTGAGAATAGAGATAGATGGGAAGATAGTGGAACAGGTAAACAGCTTCAAGTATCTGGGAGGGGTGGTTGAGGAGAAGGGTAGTCTGAATGAAGAGGTAAAAGCTAGAATCAGAGGGGCTGCAGAGTATCAGGTGTAGTATATGACAGAAGAATGCCAAAGAAGCTGAAAAGTAAGGTGTACAAGACAGTGGTGTGAGCAGTACTACTGTATGGTACAGAAACCTGGGCAGTAAAGGCAGAACAGTTGAAGAATCTAGAGGTGATGGAAATGAAGTGCCTGAGAAAGGTGGTAGGATGCACACTGTGGGACAGACGAAGAAATGAGGACATAAGAGCAGAAGCCAAAGTAGCTCCAATTGCAGAAAAGATCAAAGAAAACAGATTACGATGGTATGGGCACATGTGTAGAAAAGCAGAAGACAATCTGGTGAAGGAGATTTGGGACAGATAGGAAGAAGGTAAGAGGAAGCGAGGGTGGCCAGCAAAGAGATGGATGGATTGTGTGAAAGAAGATCTGTGACAGTCAGGCATGAGTGTTGAAGAAGGCAGGAGAGTGGCACTGAATCGAGAGAGATGGCGACAGTTAATACGATACCCTGACCCCATGTAAATGGGAAAAAGGGGATGATGATGATGATGATGAGAATGGTGGCCCATGTCTAGGGGGCATATTTACTGAAAGACAAAATAATGATAACACATATAATGATCACTTAAGTACAAATTGTTGTAGACATAATGCAGTAAAGGAAGGCTCCCAATATTGAAGTGGATTAAACTGTAAAGATTCAACAGTGGGCAGTAAATAACAAGGGTGGTTATGAAACTAAGAGTAACAAGAGCAACATATTCTTGATTGTGCCCTGACAGATACTGAACTATGTCCTCCACCCAACATTACAGTCCACTCTAGTTTGCGTCATAGCAGGACATCACCACCCCAAAAAAACCCTAAATATCAGCGTCAGGAACAATTTTATTAAGCAAACAATGGGGAAATGTTAAAAGTGCTATCAAAGGATCTTTCCATGGAACATGTGTGCATTGTTAGCACAGAACATTATACTTTATGCCTACCCTACATCCTCTGTAGTTCTCACATTGCTGGTAAGGAAGGTCATGTAATGACTATGTTTCTAACAAATGCATACAGATTCACTTCATATTTTCTGCTATCTACATTCCAGCATATGCATCACTTAGGTTACAAGATGGATACATACCTGATGGAGTGCAATAATCCTCTGTTGAAATATAGTGATTCAGAAGAAATGTGTATCTGAGTTACAATCATGTACTAACTTGCATCCTCATCAGTTTACCCAGCTACTTGTTTGCCTTTTTATATACAGCATACCCATCAACCAGTCCTGTGGATCTAGTTAACAAGATATAAAAGCATTCATGTAGTCTCCATTTTCTTTCTTTTTTTTTTTTTTTTTTTTTTTTGTGGCTTGAGAAAATATTGTGGTGCAAACAAAAAGTAGGCATACATAGATTATTAGCCGCTTCATTTTGAATACATTTGTCTGTAATACAGGCTGAAGACATGGCTGCTGCTGGCAGTAGCCACACATAGACAAGGTGAAAAGTTTGCAGGGCACATAAACACTGGAGAAACTGAGTGACCTCTCTCAGCATTGACGCCTAGACAGAGACAAGTGCAAGAAACCATCCTAGTGGAAAGTAAGGTATGCGTTTAAATGCTATTCCTAGTCACTGGGACATTTCACAGACTAGCAGGAAACATGCTTGGTGTGTTGAGGCATCACTTTCCATGATCTTCAAAACACCACTGCATGGTATGCTACAACATGGCAAATGTAAATATTAGTTCTGAGTATATTTTCAGAAGAATGCTACAATTGTAACATGTATTTCATTATCCTAGATTAATGTGTGCCTTACATTGGAGTCATGTACACATGACATCTATAAATGGGGAATAGGATAGGGTCTACATTAACCAAAAGGTGTACAACTCAAGCTGCCAAGTCATGTTTAATGGCATGTGTATCATCTGCCACATGTGTGCTGGCAAAACTGTTAGTTAATATGAATATCATATGTGCCGCATCTCTCAACTGCTCCAGATGTGTACTATGGGGGATATCTCACAGGCTCACATAGGGGTGGATGCTTTTCTCCTCACCCACAAAATAACAGTCATTGCTTGCTTATGCTAGCCAACATGGCTTTACTTATTTGCCATCTACATAATATATTCCCCCCTTAATATCCTTTAGCATGTTAAAGGCAATAATACATTGTTTTAACACATGCTCTGTACCACAGTACTAGTCAGATGATTGCTGACTGACCAGGGAACACAGCATGTTAGGACAGTGTTGTATATTTGGCAACAAGAATCATAACAACCTGTGTAATGAGTAAGTGCAGTATTTTCCAAGTTAAACATTTAACTAAGTGTACATCTAACATGTACTGTTTTAATATAAATGTACATTCCCTGTTGAAACTGTTAAATATTTAACTAAGTGTACATGTAACACATACTGTTTCAGTATAAATGTACATTCCCCTGTTGAAGTTGTTTGTGTGTTGAATGAGTGTTACTGCTTGCTACAGTGGTGTATGTGAGAACAGCTTTAAGGCACCCATGCATTGCTCTCAATCTACATTTCATGTTGATCTGGATTACACAGGTATGTAGGCATATTCTCTGTGTACTAACAAATTGGACTGTATATATCATACATTGATTTCTTTTTTTGTGTGTTATCCTTATTTTGTCTTACATTGAGCCTGTAGGAACCTTACAATGAATACAAATGCAACCACAGTTTGCATAACTATTCAATAAATACTAGACACTTACATCTACATTCTTGTTGTGGGAACAACTGTGAGTGTAGCTAAGATCCATGGTTTTAATATTGCAGAATCTTGTTCTTTTTAATGGTGTCACACTTCACATGATAAATTATAGTAGTTGACCTAATTTTCCTATATCATAATTATTGTCTTGATGGATGAGACAGTCATATTATGTCAGTTGTTCAGTTTTTGTATTATCTGTATTATTTCACATATTGTGCTTATTTAGCTTCATGCAAGCACATTGCCTGTGTTAGTGTGATGCTAAGCAGCTCGCATCATTTTCAAATGTTGCAGATTGCAAAGTTCTACCTTCTCAGTATCTGTTATAACTGTAAGTGGCAAGAAAACACATTATACATTGGTGTTCATCTGCATTACACATGGCTGGCATTCAGGGTGAAGTTTTGAGATTTCATTCTCAAAGGTGGGGTGTGCAAGAGTCCACAGTGTTTTTGGACTCCTGGTGAATAATTATGGTCCCCGGCTGTTGTAGGAGCACTGTCATGGATCAGATTGCAAATCAGATGCATGGAATAGTTTGGCCTAGGATTTGTCCACTATTACTGCTATCCCCCGTACTGGCAAACAGTGAAGAAATCACTATTGAGACCTCAGAATGAGGAAGAGGGATACCCTCGATTTTTGGATCGATGAATGTAGGACTGCTTGAATGATGAAGAAGCTGCATCTCTTTCTGATTGCTGATCTTAATATGTTTAATTTTTTTCCCACAGCTAATGCAGAGAGAACATTAAATGTGCAAGCTTATGAAGGAAGACTGAGAAGTATTAGAGATGCAAGTGGTATGTATGCTTCAAAACAGTACTGCTATTTTAGCGTTGGGAGTAAATACAGCTTATTGTGCTAAACACTTGTATCACTTTGAGTAGGCATTTTTCTAGTTTAATGCAATATAATGAATACATTAGTACGTTGAGTAAAACAACAGTCCAGTATTACAAAGTAGTCAGGGGTTGTCATTTAGAAAATCACGCTTCCAAATGATATAGTACATATTTAAGTTGACATAAATTTTGCAATGTAAATTATGACCTATACACCAGGGACACCAAGAGGATACTGCATATTGTTATCATTATAACAGTGAACCTGTATCTATAAAAGTACAAAAGAAAAGAGTGCTAGCATTATGCTGTATTCCAAATGGAAAGTACAGTATTACATTAGTCCCTGCTTGTGAGTTTGAATAACACACTCCCCAAATTTAAGTGCAACTCTTTGCAGTAATGTTTTAGCTTGTCATCAGTAAAACTGAGTAGTGTTACATTTTCATAATGATAGCAGCGGATGTGCAGACCTCTATACCTGTGCTTCAGATGGCCCACTGTCAAATGTAAACATTGTACATGTAACACGCATATGTTCAATATATGTAACCATGCAAGATTGCTGGATTCAATCTGATCTGTAGTATAGCGTGTTTGTGTTAGTAACAGGGTAGTATTCACCACAATAAAGGTATTTATTAGCATTTGTTATTGTTATAAGTAAACTGTAATAGTCTAGTGTACATTTGTAGAAAGCTTTATATATTATCTGTGCATTTACTAATGTTCTTTTTTTCCTCTCACCCCACCCCTTCTCTTTTTATTTTTTTTTATTTTTGTCATTATATTATTTATCTAGTCATATTTCCATTATAATAATTATTTTGTATTACTTATGTTTTGTTTTTTATGTAAATATTATTTTGTACATTATGTTGTGTTATGTTTATTTCATTACTGGATGTTAATTTTATTTGTATGGCTGGGTAGGACAGTTCCCACCACTGGCTACAGCACCAAAGCTCAGCACTTCTGGGCTACAGCCTGGCCACACCCCCCACTGCCCCTGCCCTACCTGCACTCTCAGGTAGTTCTGCCCCAAACGATAGGCCTGTGGTTCCCTCTGGGAGCAGAGGCAGGAGGGTAATTTTGTCATGTGAGCTTACTTGCCATGTTTTGTGCATAAGATTGTGCAGCACAGTTACTGTGAGTGGAGACACTACTGTCCATCGTCATACTTAATAACACAAGGAGATGCAGATGTCAGGCACATTAGTCATTGGCACAGTGAGGTGACAGTGATGGCAGTCCATTGGGTTGTCACCAAACATGACGTCGATTAGATTGTGATTCCAAAACCTCGACCCCAACCAAGGTGTTCACCCCTCTCTTGTGTCCTTCACTGACCTTTACCTTCTCTTGTATGTCCTGTCTGTCTGCAAATCCTTCCCTCACCTTCACAACTTGCCTTCCCAAGACTTGCCTATGTCCCTGCCCAACATTTCACTCTCTCCTTTAGAAAAAAAAAGAAAAAGGGTACCTGTTCCTAAAAAAATATTATCCCATGCATAGCTCTCCATTTCACATATGTGTCTACTTGACACACCTAATTTGGTCCAATTGGCTTCACAATGCAGTTATCTTGTTGTTATCCCTCTCTCTGGAGGTGACAGTCCAAATATAGCTAAAAATGTGTACATGTGCCCAGTAGTTACTGTTGATGAAATGGATAGCCATGGTTCTTCTCTAAACCATTTCTGCACATTCCTACTTTCCTTTCACTTTATTCCCCCCCTGCTTGCTCCCCATTTCACCACTTTCCTATCATGTTCTTTTCTTTTCTTTAAAGAAGTATTACACGATGGTTCGCAATGCGCACCATCTTGCCGTAATGGTATACAGGAACTTATTCACTTTTATTAGATACCTTCTGCAATATATAATTATGTTTTCTACCCTACATGCTCCCCGTTTCAGTATTTTCCTATCTCACCATTTTTATTTTCTAATCATTTTCCACTCGGTGTGTATTGCACATAAATGCTCAAATGCATGAAAATACGTTGGTGTATTTCACATGCTCATGTACACTTTTAAAAGTATAAACTACAGCACTATTCCAAACTGCTAACTATTATGCAAAAAAAAAAAAAATGAAGGAATTACATGATACTGCTTTTGAACCTGGTACCATCTGGACCAAAATGTGAAGTGTGATTATGTTTTAATAAGCTAAACTCATGACCACACCCCACAACAGAGTTAATGAAGCAGCAGGTATCAGTACATATTAATTATCAGTTTGTGTTGAGTATCCTAGAAAATAGTTGATACTCAACTGACTCTGTGGACCTGTGTGTTAAAACAGTGATTATGTTCCTTTGTGTCAAGGCTATGCTACTGGCTTCCATTATAGATGTGTTATCATTTCTGTGCATTGCTGCGCATTGCTGCATGGTGCTCAGTAGCCCACAGAAATGGAAAAGGTTTGACAGAGAAAGCAGGGTGAAAGTTTCAAAAGTTCATTTGTAGCAGGCCATAAATGATTACATGTGAAACAACATATATTTCCCTCCAATCGTCCTTATCGAGAGTGAGCACCAAAGAAATTGTGATACATTTGAAAATGTGTGCACCACTTGGCATTGCACAAACACATTAAAACAACTGCATTGGTTTGCATGGTGCTAAATGGCGCACACCTTCTGTAAATGTATATGAAAATAACTTTCAAAGAGTGCAGTTCCAAGCTGACTTTATTTGTATCAGAGGCAATCTCACAATAGTATAAATAAAGTATGCATGCCCTGAATTAGAACCCTGAGCAAACTGCACTGCAATCTTACACTCTACACAACTCCACATGTGTTTTACAGTTGTTGCTTAAGGAAATGAATTGCTAATCATGCAATACCTGTTATTCTATTACATGTCACATTGCTGACGGCCCTATTGTGTATGGCTTTATACAGATGTATTTGTCTGTGAAGTTCACAAGTTTATGCACATCATTGATTAATATTTCCTTGCACTTGCTGTGCAATGGTGTGCACCATCTTGCAAACTTGTTTATTTGAGAATATGTGACAATTACTGTTGATTTTTTAGAATACATCTGCTAATTAGATGTGTTTGTGGCTTGATGGGTTAATGCATAGTTATTAAAGTTTGAGGTAGGGTGTTGGCATAAATTTTACAAGTGTGTAATATATATTTAGATATACTCACCAATACTACTGCTGCATAACATTGCTTAGTGCACCATCACTCAATAATCCTTTATAGAAAGGAAATGGGGATAATATGAAAGTGGTGAAATGAGGTGGGGATAATAGGAAAGTGGTGAAATGAGGTGCAAGCAGATGGGAACAAAGTGAGAGGAAGGTGGAAATGTGCAGGAAGGGTGTAGGGAAGAACCATATCTATCCTTTTCTTCAACAGTAAGAACTGGACACGTACACATTTTTTGCTGTATCTGGGCTGTCACCTCCAGAGAGAGGGGTGAAAACAACATAATTGTGTTTGAAGCCAATAAGACTGAATTAGGTGTGTCAAGTAGATACATTTGTGAACTGCAGAGCTATATATGGGATGATATTTATTCGGGACAGGTGCACTATTTCTTTATTTTTAAAGGACAAAGTGGAATGTTGGAGGAAGGACATAAGCAAGTCTGGCGCAGGCAAGTTGGGAAAGTGAGGAAGCATTTGCAGAGAGACAAGACATACAAGACAAGGACAGGGTCAGTGAAGGACACAAGAGTGGGTGAACACCTTGGTTGGGGTGGTGGGGGGGGAATCGGGGTACCACGGACACCAGCATGGTAACAGTGTGACTTAAGACCTCACCCAGTGGACTGTGAGCACTCTTCCATCACTATGTTGCTGGCTGCAGTGTCTGATATCTTTACCTGCAGCCAGTCTGCAGTACAAGGATTGGCAACATGTTCTCCATCTGGCATAGGTATGTGCCCATGGTCTGGTGCACAATCTTACACACCACATCTGGCAACTCTGCATGGATGATGTATGCACCTCCTCTGCCTCTGCTCCAAGAGGGGACCGCATGCCTGATCCCTGACATAGATCTACCTGTGGCTCCATGTAGGGTAGGGACAGCAGGGGGAGGTGCCACCAGATGGTAGCCCAGAAGTGCTGAGCCCTGGTGCTGCAGTTGGTGGAATGAGTATAGGCAGGTCACCAGGAACCGGACTACCCTGCTGTGCTACAGTAATAATATAAAGAAAAAAACAAAAGCAGAACTGAAATAAAACATGAAACAAAATTAATGAAATATTTTAATAAAAATAAACATTATAAAAATGTTAAAATAATATTAATACAAACAGACTGATAAAATCAATATGAAAACAAAAGATAAAATTATGCATAACAAACAAAACATAAGGAATAATAAAAATAATATAATAAGGTAAAATACGATTAAATAAATAATTAATAATAATAATAACAAAGAAATCATAATAAAAATAAGTAATCCAGAAATAAAAAAGAAGATATGGGTGGAATAAGAGAAAAAAAGGAGAACATTAGCAACTTCTCACATTATACAGCAAGCTTTCGAAATTAACCTTATTATATTATGTTACAGTCTACTTTAATCAATAACAACTAATAAATCCCGTTATTACTTGGACTACATGTACAATGCTTACATGTGACAGCAGGCCATTGCAGCCACAGGTCGGGAGGTCTACACTTCAAATGCTATAATGATGATTACATAGCAGTACTGTATTTTTGTTGATAAAAAGCTAACACAGTATTGTAATCAGATGATTTTTATATTTGTGGAGTGTGGTATTAGAACCCACAAGCAGTGTCTACTGTAATACTATACTTTTCCATTAGAATACAAAATAATGCAAACACTCTTTCGTTTTAAACTTTATAGACTCGTGCTCACTGTTTTCTGGGAATGTGCAACTGTGGTTTTGCATTTCTGACCATACCTCTTCACCTTTTAGAGCAGGATATGTTGACATCTCGTAAAGTATTGGGTATACAAGGACTCATAATTAGGAACATATTTCAAATATTTCTATTACATACATAGATAGTTGTATTGGATTTGTGTTACCATAGTATTTTGACACTTATTTATTTATTCACTTCAATATAAAGTACTTGCCAGACAACCACAAATGCTACAATGACCAGAGCAAAGCAGTGATTCTTATATCTGGGTTTTTCGCAGATATAAGTAGTACTGAAAGCTACTGCTCAGATACGCATTTCTAAATTCATAACAATGTATGATATAGCAACTACTCCATCTATAGCTGTTAAGGCTGCAATAAAAGTGTTTTATATAATTATTCTTACTTACCACATGCTTGGCAAAGAAGTGGGGTTGTCAGAGAGATAAAGAAAGTAGACAGGAGTATAAGGAGATGAGGTGCATGGCAAAGAGAGAGGTGGTGAAGGCTAAGGATAAGGCATATGAAGAGTTGTATGAAAGGTTGGACACTAAGGAGGGATAAAAGGACCTGTAATGACTGGCTAGACAGAGGGACCGAGCTAGGAAAGATGTGCAGCAGGTAAAGGTGATAGAGGATAATGAGGGAAACATACTCACAAGCGAGGAGAGTGTGTTGAGCAGATGGAAAGAGTACTTTGAGGGGTTGATGAATGAAGAGAATGAGAGGGAGAGAAGGTTGGATGATGTAGGGATAGTGAATCATGAAGTACAATGGATTAGCAAGGAGGAAGTAAGGATAGCTATGAAGAGAATGAAGAATGGAAAGGCTGTTGGCCCAGATGACATACCTATAGAAGCATGGAAGTGTTTAGGTGAAATGGCAGTGGAGTTTTTAACCAGATTGTTTAATGAAATCTTGGAAAGTGAGAGGATGCCTGAGGAATGGAGAAAAAGTGTTTTGGTACTGATTTTTAAGAAAAAGGGTGATGTGCAGAGCTGTAGTAACTACAGAAGGATTAAAGTGATCAGTCACAGCATGAAGTTATGGGAAAGAGTAGTGGAAGCAAGGTTAAGAAGGGACATGATGATTAGTGGTCAGCAGTATGGTTTCATGCCAGGAAAGAGCACTACAGATGCGATCTTTGCACTGAGAGTGTTGATGGAGAAGTACAGAGAATGTCGGAAGGAGTTGCATTGTGTTTTTGTAGACTTAGAGAAAACATATGACAGGGTGCCTAGAGAGGAGTTGTGGTATTGTATGAGGAAGTCAGGAGTGTCAGAAAAGTATGTAAGAGTGGTACAGGATATGTACTAGGGTAGTGTGACAGCGGTGAGGTCTGCAGTGGGAGTGATGGATGCGTTTAAGTTGGAGGGGGGGGGTTACATCAAGGATCAGCTCTGAGCCCTTTCTTATTTGCAATGGTGATGGACAGGTTGACAGACAAGATCAGACAGGAGTCCCCGTGGACTATGATGTTTGCAGATGACATTGTGATCTGTAGTGAGAGTAGGGAACAGGTGGAGGAGACCCTGGAGAAATGGAGATATGCTCTAGAGAGAAGAGGAATGAAGGTCAGCAGGACTAAGACAGAATATATGTGTGTGAATTAGAGGGAGGATAGAGTAATGGTGAGGATGCAAGGAGTAGAGGTGGCGAAGGTGGATGAGTTTAAATACTTGGGGTCAACAATTCAGAGTAACGGTGAGTGTGAAAGAGAGGTGAAGAAGAGAGTACAGGCAGAATGGAGTGGGTGGAGAAGTGTCTCAGGAGTGATTTGTGACAGACGAGTACCTGTAAGAGTGAAAGGGAAGGTCTACAAGAGGGTAGTGAGACCAGCTATGTTATATGGGTTGGAGACAGTGGTATTGACAAAAAGGCAGGAGTTTGAGCTGGATGTGGCAGAATTAAAGATGTTAAGATTTGCACTGGGTGTGACGAGGGTGGACAGGATTACGAATAAGTATATTAGAGGGTCAGCCCAGGTTGAAAGGTTTGGAGACAAAGCCAGAGAGGCAAGATTACGTTGGTTTGGACATGTGCTGAGGAGGGATGCTGAGTATATTGGGAAAAAAGATGCGAAGGATGAAGTTACCAGGTAACAGGAAAAGAGGAAGGCCTAAGATAAGGTTTATGGATGTGGCGAGAGAGGACATGCAGGTGGTTGGTGTGACAGAGCAAGATGCAGAGGACAGGAAGAAATGTAAACAGGTGATCTGCTGTGGCGACCCCTAATGGGAACAGCCGAAAGAAGATGATGATTCTTACTTACCACATGCTTGTCTCATCCTCACCAATCGCCTACGATGGGACCTCACATTCAAGGCCCTTTCTTCTGCAGCTGTGGAAAAAGGGGAAAGAAAATGCATTATTAATACCAGTGTTTAACATAGTCAGCTTGAGTATTTTCAGATAATACATAGATATCATACTTACACATCACCAGGGTGTTCCCTGTCTGGCAATCCCTGATCCATTGATCAAGGGTATCCCTCTTTCTCTTACTGAGGTCATCATACTAGTGATAACACTGTTCACTGGTGTGAGGGATAACAGTCACACTGGTGAGATCCCTTGCCAAAGTGTCTCAGGCTTCATATTTTATTGGGAGCCAGTATACTCTGCCTGCAACAGGTGTGGGCTATGACTCATAACCAGGAGCCCAATAAAAACATTATACTCCTGGACATGCCAAAGGTGTGCTCTAAATTGCACACCATCCCCTGCACCAGACATTTCATTGCTGCACAAGTCAAACCTCAATTCATAAAGTGCAATTAACATCAATTCCTCTTTTAATAGCATGTTTTCCCACCAAATGAGCTTACTGAGAGTGCGGACTGCCTGGATGTTGATACATTTGAAAAAGGAGCATGCAGCTTACCATGGAGCAAACCTATTATTGTGCAATGCTAAGCATCGTACAACGTTTTCAAATATATCACCAAAAACACTCAACGAATACAATACCATGGTTACCCCCTTACAGTACCACTTTATTTGGATAAGCTGCAGTGTCACTGCATGATGAGAAAAGTTTGCATACCTTGGATTAGAATCTAGGGCACTTTGCACTCTTGTCCAACACTTAACCCATGTCATCGTGAGGGGAGTGACATGACCAATCTAGTTGAAGTAATCATTGTTAGCTTCTTGGTACGAGTATAGAGCAGTGCCAGTTACCAGGTTTGTGCTATGCACAGCATTCTGCAGTGATTAATTGAAAGCATCCAGTTTCTGTTTTTAGATGTTTGGGTCATGTCTGATACATGGATGATCCCACAGTACAAACTCAATAAGCATCGCCAACTACCATGGCACATTGTGGAAACATGGAGGAGAAAAACTAAAAAAAAAAAGAAAACAGAGAAAAGCCTGAAATAAAAATTGTGCTTTTCAGATAATCATTCAGGATGGATGGATTTGCATTTTGGACTTCATACTCTTCAGAAGGTGTATGATGGAGGGGGTGTGGCTAGCATGGGCACAGTATAGTAGCAGGATACAGCAGCTCCACTAAGAGAATTATATCTTCACTGGATTTTTGTCTTCTAATCAAAAAAATTGGATTTTGTTTTTCAACAGAACTATAGTTTGCAACTATTTCTACAAGAATATATGACAAAAAAAGGAAGAAGGTAACTTTTCCAGTCAAAATTACATCTGGAAAATTTTAACTCCTCAACTGAAATACATCATCATGAGTTCCACAAAAACTGGAAGTAAGGAATCTTGCTTCAAAAAAGAACTTCAGCTACTAACTACAAAAATTGACAAGATTGATAATTTTAAAGAAAAATCCACTAAACAAATGGATCTTCTTCATGAAGACCTGCAGCAACAAAACGTTCAAATATCTGGCATAGAAGATGCTTTAAATTACATGTATGGTAGAATAAAAGAAAACAAAAACAATATAGAGTTTTTATTAAAGCAAAATACTTTGCTGCAAAATAAGCTTGATGACCTGGAGAATAGATCTCGCAAGAATAATCTAAGAATCTTTGGTCTACCTGAAAATATGGAAGAAAACAACATGACTGGATTTATCAGTACATGGTTACCAAAAACACTAGACCTTCCTGAAGCTATGTCATTTGGGATTGAAAGAGCTCATCAGTCCCTGACTGGTATTAATTATATTAGCAAAAAACTACCTAGATCTGTCATTGTTAAATTCATTTCTTCATCTGACAAAGAACTAATTTTAAAGAAAACCTGGTCTAAATCTCCCATAAAAATTAATGACAAAATAATTTGTTTTGACAATGATTATTCTTCTCTGGTAATAGCAAAAATAAAACTGTTCTTACCTCTAATAAAAGAATTGAAGAAGGTGCAAGGGAAGACCCATCTAATGTTTCCTGCTAAACTGAAGATTTTCACCTTGGAGGGGCCCAAAGTATTTGAAGACCTGGACACAGCTCTCACTTTTATAAAAAATCATAGGATTCTAGAAAAGATAGAGGAGATGGATTGGGCTAGCTCTTCTCTCAAATGATTGGCCTCAACATCAGCTTGGAAAACTACAGAGAAACTTAAAAAACTAAAAAAACAAATGAACTAAGTTATATTTCATTTCCTTATCCTGTTATACATATGGATGCTAACATGTTAAATACTTTTTTCACTATTTGGTTTTCTTATAAGGTAAGCTCATTTTATCTTCTTAGGAATGAAATATTTTCTAGTCACATATATCCCTCTAATTTAATCAATCTTAATAATATGTAGTGCTAACATATAGTTGTCATGTAAGAATATAAGTATCTTAAACAAGCAAGATTAGTGACAACAACTCATCACTGAATATAAATACACAGTAACAATATATAAATGAAAAAGGGGAGGTGGAGGGATAGAAAGAAAAAGGCAAAGAATATATAACTTGATCACTTATATACATATTTTCCCCATTATTTTAATAATATTGAAAAAGGAAAGAAGGGTGGGATACATGAAAAAACAGGCAATGACTTTGCTTTTAAACATAAACTCCAAATATTTTTTCTATAGATTCAACTTGATTTCTGTTTAAACATGCCATTTATTCTTGTAATAACAATTAATGCATTTTAAGATACCTCCCAGATCCATTACTTTATATATATAGTTAGTTTGTAAACAATAAATGTTTTTAAATTTCTCCATGAAGTTTCATAAAATCTATTAATTAATATGATATGGTGTAAAATGCTTGCAATTAAATGGTAGACAGGGAAAACAGTGACACTGTCACTAGTTTTAGTGAAGCTTCCATTCAAAAAGAAGGCAGGAATACTGTCACTGGTTTTTATGATGTTTGCATTTTAAAAAGAAGGCGGAGAATGCAGAGTCATTGTCACTGGTTTATTTATTTTATATATTTATTTACTTTTTTTTTCTCTCTTTGGTTCTTGATAAAATGAGGTTTCAATGATTATATGTAAAATTTTGAGAATCTAAATGCTTTATTTAGTTGCAATGGACATTATAGAAGCATTGGCATTGTTTATTGTTAGCCACACATTCATACTATCTGGTAATGTCTTTGAAAACCCTTCATCCAGCTTAATGAATCAAAAAATCAGTGAAAACCTTTTCTCTGCCGTTTTTCCCACCGACGAGGTTTCAAGACGGTTTTCAAGATATGGTTAGCTTGCGCTGATGATCTACGAGCTTTTAAAATGCCAGGAACAGCTGTGAATTATATTAACAAGCTTCGAAATTCTTTAAAACATTGCGACGCACACTAATGACATCAGCGCGATGACAAACAACTCCACCAGGAAGACTTTCACTCGGAAAACAAAGGAAAGTGTAATTCTGATTTGAATTCACATTATAACAAAATTCCTACTCAGTTAACTTTAATGAGTCAGATGACTGAAAAAGCCTGTTACAAACAGAATAAAAATTATGCTTTTGGCAACAGTAATATTGACAGGGGAAAGAAGAGGAAAAAAAGAGAACACAATTGCATTACCTTTCCAGTGGAGTTACTAGTCATGCATGGACATAATACATTCTGCAAAATCAGGTATTTTACTAATGACTTATTCACAGATAGACTTGTATTTCAAAATCCTTGTTTGTTAGATAGATGTTTAAACAGCCTACCTTATTGTTTACAAGATCAGCTGCCATGTGTTGTTAAAGCTTCTTAACAGAAATTATATTTATATGTTGCTTATGAACCAGATAGTATATTTAGTATGATTAGCCAATCCAGATTTACAAGATTCAGATCCACAGTCCAAAAGTTAAAGTAAGGTAAGATTACAGTCCTCTATATATTTAGAGTTAAATGCTTGCAGTAATTTACAAATGTATATTAATATGCATTGCAGTTCAAGGACACATCAGACAGTTACAGTTATGGGCTATAAAAGAAAAATATTGCAGAGATGTAAATTGTTTGCCAACCTTCTTACATATTACATACAAATGAATGGTAACTTTTGTAAAATGTTGTTATAATAACATATTAAGCTTAATTATTATCACTTGTAGACTTTAAATGTGTGTGTGTGTGTGTGTATATATATATATATATATATATATATATATATATATGTGTGTGTGTGTGTGTGTGTGTGTGTGTGTGTGTGTGTGTGTGTGTGTATATATATATATATATATATATATATATATATATCATTTTTTCCCATTAAAAATGACTACATTTTGGGGTGAACTGTTCAGCTACAGGCAATGTTTTAAGTCTTTGTATACAAAGAAGTTATTTAACATAGATTATAATGAGTGGGTTTGACATAGTATAACAAAATGGATTGCAATAATTTACACAATGTTTTCATTTTGCAGATATCACTGTTTTATGGTCATAATCTAATGTTTAACAATTCTGTTTCACAGTATTTCTAAGACAAGACAAGAATGTTTTGGACTTTCCTCTCTAGGCTTTCTTCTCTCTTAGTTATGTTTCTGACACATAATCTACTTATTCCTTAAAATTGAGCAGATACGACTGATGAGTGATAATATTGTGTATATCCTTTAATACAAGAAGACATCACTTATGGTATTATTCATATTAATTACATTACATAAATAATAAGTGGTCGCTGTGCTTTGCTGCTCTAGCTTGTTGATTTTATCTGAGTGACTATTGTCACTTGGACAAGGAGTTTAGGACTCCAGGTGGGGAGCTAGTGTGTTTTTTTGATAAGTCGCTGTAAATATTTTTTCTTGCAACATGTTTCATTTGACATCCATTTCAATACATCCATATAAGAGCATAAACTATATTGACAAGATTCCTGATATTCATTATAAAATCTGGGTCGTAGTATTTAGATTAAACAAATTTTCCTTAGGAAAGAGATACATAATGTACTTACATGAAAGTGATGGGATACAATATAAGTTAATACACATGAGTATCATAACATGGTCACTCTAAAAGGTTTATCCATTAACATTAATAGTTTGAACAATCCAATTAAAAGAGGTAGCCTCTATAAATATCTTGATCTACACAAACCAAATATGATTTTCATACAGGAAACTCATCTATTGAAGGATAATATTAAATATATGAACGCAAACAAATATGCAGTTCTAATAAGCTTGGAGCACTCAAAGAAGAAAAGAAGAGTGGCTATTCTTTGGAACAAATCTGTCCCCATACCTAGAATAATCAAATCATTGCAAGATAATAAAGGGATGCTTTGTCTTGTTATTGTGGAAATAAGCACAAAAAATATATACACTAGTAAATAACTATTGGATCCCTGGTATTGGAACCACCACAGTCAAACAACATATAAATCAAATAATATCTCACTCTGAAGCACACAATATTATGGCTGGAGATTTTAATTGTATTCTAAATGTGAAAGATTCCAGTACTCTAGGAAAAAGAAAGATTACTTCACAGGCCAAACAACTTATAAAATGTATGGATTCGTATCAACTGAAGGATACGCATGACTACTCAGATCAGAGATCATTACAGTATACTTTTTATTCCAACAGATATAAAACATATTCTAGGGTTGATAGATTACTTTTTTCCACACAAATAATAAATGCTCTAATGAATAATAAAATCATATCTTGCCCGATATCAGATCACAACACTATTATATTTGAATTTAATATCAACAGTAAACATAATGTACAAATAAAGAGAATGCCAGCTTATCTCACACAACTAAAATATTTTAAAACCTTTTTAAAAGAAGAAATGCATAACTTCAAAAATATTAATTCAACTCCAGGCATTTCTGAATTCTTTATATGGGATGCACTAAAATCCTATTTATATGGTCAAATAAATAAATGGTATCACAGAAAAAGACAATCCTGGGACAAAGATCTAAAAACAATACAAGATAAACTAGACATGATATATCATAACAACAAAGATACACTTACTACTAAAGACATAAGAGATAAAATATGCAAACTAAATGAGGAATACAGAACCATATTACATTATAAAACTATGATCTCCTTAGAAAAATATAAATTCCTAGCTTGTTCACTAAATTCTAAATACTTGACTAATCTTAAGAATAAAACAAAAAGATTAAATAAACATAATCACATTAAAGAAATGTATTCCCATAAAAAAGAGATATATAACATATGTGATGTTATAGAGGAGTTCAGAAACCATTTCCACATTATCAATCAATCCACAGAAAATATAGAATCTAAAGATAAAATAAAAAAATTATTAATAAAAATCTTTATAATAAACTCAATAAACAATATATGGAAAGCATAGATAATCAAATCACTTTAGCAGAAATACAAACTCAAATTAATAAACTTAAATAAACCAAAGCCCCTGGAAATGATGGAATTATACCCGAAATATATAAAATCATACCTAAAACAGCTAGCTCTCTGCTTCATAAAGTTTACAGTCTGGCTCAAACTAACACTATAATACCTCCTACTTGGAAGTATACTTTCATTTCACCCATCCTAAAACCTAACAAAGACCCTAAATTTTGTTCTTCTTACAGACCCATTTCTCTATTAAATGTGGATTACAAAATGTTCATGAACAAATACTCAGATAGATTAAAGAAATTTTTACCACATTTCATAGATGATGATCAGACTGGTTTTGTAAATAACAGAAGTACTTTTGACAATATCAAACAAACATTGGTTTTAATTGACTACTCTCAAATAAAAAAGAAGGATTTATCTTTAATTAGTCTAGATATAAATTCAGCTTTTGATTCAATAGATTGGAAATATTTATGTATGCTACTAGAATGTTTAAATTTCTCAAATAATTTTATTAAACTTTTAAAGCACTTATATGAATTAGCTTATATCAAAACAGGGTCATATACTTCCAACAAAATACCTAACATAAAAGGAATGAAACAAGGATGTCCTCTCTCTCCTTTACTATTTACCCTAATAATGGAGCCATGGGCTAACAATATGTTGCTGTTGTGTCTTTCGGCTTTTCCCGGTTAGGGGTCGCCACAGCGGAACTCCGGTCCGCTAATGATTGGCAGTTGCTGGCCCTGACGCACAACCTTCAACGAAGGTACACCCATTCACGCATGTCTCCACACACAAGACACTTTAGCTGAGAATCGAACAGGACAATGTCTTACTGTGAGGTGACAATGCTACCGCAGCACCACCACCGCAGTTCATGGGCTAACAATATAAGAAATAAAAATATAGAAGGATTTGAGATAAATAAGAAACTAACCTCCAAAATCCAACTCTTTGCTGATGATGTTCTAGTTACCACTTAGGGAAATGACACCTCTTTTATTTCTTTATTTGACGCAATTAAGTTATTTCAAAATATGTCTGGATTGCTAATTGATGATAACAAAACTAAAATTTTGCCAATATACACCAACAAAAAAACAAATACAACAGATGACAAAAAAATAAATCCAATATGGATCAAATTACTTATTTAGGAATCATTTTAGCTAAGGATTTAAGAACAACTATACAATTAAATTACAATAAATGTTATGAAAACATACACACTTTAATGCTGAAATGGAATACAATTTTTTTCACTACTGAAGAAAGATTAATAATCATAAAAAGGATAATCCTCCCAAACATTTTATACATTATTCAATCCATCTTATTACTACCCAATAAAATCTTAATTAATAAATTAAATTCTTTGATGTTAAATTTTTTATGGTTCCCAAAAAACCAAGAATAGCTCTCAAACAACATTTAAATAGTTGGAGAAAGGGTGGAGTAGCATTCCCGGATCTGATTTTATATTCAAACTCTTCTATAATTAGAACAATAGCATAACTTTTAGCTACATCATATACAACTAAGTGGAAATTATTATGGGAAACCTCGGCTATGAATCAAATAATAAAACCCCAATCCTATAAGTTAGAAACAATTAATAATCCAATGTTATGGATATTAAAAGATTATTTCACTACTCACTTAACACCCAAATACTCTCCTAGTTATATTTACAACATTTTATCAAATTTTAGAAACTTTATATATAAACAACTCAGATACAAGGAATGTTTTTTCTTTTTGTTTTCTATAGCATTCACACAAGAATCCTTATTAACATCAGATACAAACAAAATTACATCATTTACACAAACGATCTTAAGTTTTTGTTTCAATTGATTTCAAATAATAAACTTAAAACAGTTGATCAAATAATGCAGGAATTTCAGCTAGATAAATCCCTATGGTTAGACATACAAACTATTAAACTATACATTGACAATAAACTGCATGTAGTATTTCCAGCAGTCAAAAATGACATGTATTTTATTAAAACATTTCCAATCAATTTTTCAACATAAACAAACTTTCTCTGGTAAACTTTCTTTCATATATAGGACTGTTAGAGATGAAACTTTTGAATGTCAAGAAAGTTATTGGAATTATTTTTATACAATTAATAATGAACATCCCAGTAACCAAGATAAAATAAACATACTTGAATCAGCAGGGAGAACAACTTTGTCCCTTAAATGGAAATTATATTCCTGGAAATGTATGCACAGATCCTTCTATATGCCTCACAGAATGCATAAAATTAATAAGAAGCAAAATATTTGCAATAAGTGCAGGTCCGACATGGACATTGATTGGGCCCATATGTTTTATGACTGCCCAAACATTAACTAATTTTGGAAACATGTAAATTAATTATTACAAGCTTTATTTGTGGATAATTTCACTCTTAACAAATCTTTAGTGTATTCCAATACACCCATTTCACACAATGTTAGAAGAGTAAAATATCCTTTACTCTGGGCAATACTAGCAGTGCAACCAGAACACCACGACTCGCATGTACAGCATGCATGGCCAAACCAATAGTAAAAAACACAAACGGCCAGCATAAATAGTCCAACGCTTTATTGGAAGATGTGATGGAACATAAAAATGTCCCAACAATAAATCCAACCTTCAGACTGGTTTCGGCAGAGTGCCTTCTTCAGTGAATAGATGATATGCAACAGAGTATAGGTGGAGTTTTGGTCAGCATAGGGCATCTGCTTTAGGCCTATGATTCTTTTAGTGAGGTATTTCTGCAGCCTTTCCAGTTTTTACAGATGTCTTGAGAGGTACATACCAAGCAGGGCATTGTATTCTATAATGGGTCTCATGAGGGATGAGTACAATGGGACGATGACCTCCTTTTTTCTGGATGAAAAGCCCTTAGTGATGAGGTGTGCCACATAGAAGTATTTCCTGACTGTTGTAGCGATGTGGTTATCAAAGATGAGACCACTGTCCATCTGTGTCCCTAAATCTCTTATCACACTTTCGGTGTTTAGTGTACTGCCACCTATGTGGTAATTCATGGGTACATGCTTTTTCCCAAAGGGGATAACTATACATTTCTTGGTATTGAGCTTGAGCCCATGGCTCTGGCGCCAAGCATCTGTTTCTGTAAGGCACTTTTGTAGAATATCCACATCATTTAGGGATTCAATAATGGCTCCCAGTTAGCAGTCATCTGCAAACTTTGTTAGCCAGAGTCCCTTAGTGTTGGCCTGTACTTCAGAAAAGTAGATGCCAAACAAGAGCAGTCCCAGGACTGAACCCTGAGGTACTCCACTTGTCACTTGTCTCCAGCTGGATTTGGAGTCGGCTACTTTTGCAGTGTGGGTTCTGTCAGTAAGCCAGTTGACAACCCATTGAGTGACATAGGGATTAATGCCCAGCTTAGTAAGTTTATCTGTGATTCCAGAGTGGGGGATGGTGTTGATGGCCTTGGCGAGGTCCAGACAGGCTGTGTGGACCACCTTACCCTTGTCCATGGCTCTGGAGACTCCGTTTCACTAATTCGTACTTAAGAGACAACTACAGGGTCAATTATCCAGGCAGCTATGCAGGTGATTTTTGCCCATGGTGGGATCACAGCAATGAAGGGGTTTCCACTATAACTGTACAATTGACAGTTCCATGTTGCATAAATGCTTCCAACCTCAATCCACTGTGACTGCCTTCATATTCTTATAGCCTTGGTCATAGCTATTTTAGTGCTGTTTAAACTTCTGCCTCTGTAATGGTGATTGGTTGAATGAAACTTCTGCACCTTCCACCTGGAATCAATGACATGGTGTTATCCATTCAATCTCCTTCTCTATTATCCAAATTTTCCGGCACCTTAGACACTATTCAAAGTCAGATTAGAATGGAGAGATGATAACAATCAGCAAGAAAAGGAAAGTAGCATTGCTGCAGTTAAATTCATCCACAAATCTTGGTGAGTGCCTTGACATAGTGAACCCTGTTTTCACAAAATCTCACCATGACAACACTGATATATAGACTGCATTTTATATAGCATGTATCATGGATAGAGGTAGGCTGCAAAAATAAAAAAAGACAGTTGGGGGCACAAGTCACAGGATAAAAAAAGTGCCCGATCCTGATGTGCACACTGGTGCCAGGAGTGGAACATGTGATAGTGTAGAATCTTTGAGACACAGAAACATTCTGGCAATAGGGTTAAGCCAGTATCAGGGAGAGGATGGTCCCGTGTTGTAGAAGGAAGTAGTAGTCCACAAAAAACATAAAAACTCATAGGCCAAAAAAGAGTCATAAAGATGATAGAGTGAATTATTGAGGATAATGAAGAAATTATGTATTGTTACTGTTATGCAAGAAGCACAGAATTTTCATATAGAAGATATTCAAAAAGATTAAGAGAAATTAGAGGAAAGAAAAATACTTACAAAGCAAAAGGCTCAAATGATTTGTGTTCATTAGTACAACAGATTCATGAAAAATATTACACAGGCAAAGAAATGTGGGGCCACTTGGAAAAAGAAGCAGCAGGAGAAGTGCAGAAATATAAAGAATAAAACCTAGAGATATTTGAAAGGTATAAAAAAGAAACATTCACATGGGAGAGAAAACGAGATCTGTTATGGTGCAACATTTATGAAAAGGAGAAAGCCAAATTAATCAATACAAAAATCAGCTCCAAAGATATCTGAAGAGAAATACAGGTAAAGACACACAGATATGGAAAATTTCGCAATATAAAGGATAAGGTCACAAAGGGGGGAAAGTAGTACAGAAGATTAGCAAAGAAGAGATTAAACAAATAGAAGCTGAAGTTATGGAATACCTGCAAAATGATGGATTTAGTGTAGAAAGTCTAACACAGGTTACATCATATCATGATGGTACAGTGAGCCACCAAATTAAGGAGAAACGGGTAGGGCAGGAGACATCTAACGAAGACATATGGACATGGGAAAGAAGAGATATTTAATATGATGCAATATTTATGCAAAGGAGAAAGCAAATATAATAAAAAAAACAGCACCAAGATATTTGAAGAGAAATACAGGTAAAGGCATCCCGATAAGGAAAATTTTACAATACAGCCACCTGCGAAGTGAAGGATCTTGCATAGCAAATCCGAATCAGGTAACATTACAGTATGATAAAATGAGTCCCCAAAGTAAAGACAAATAAGTGGAATGGAAAGCATCTAATCACTTGTGAAATGAAGATGCTTTGTAGCATTCAGGAGAAAACCAGTCCAGAAGTTCAGCTGGAGTTGCACTGCAAGGAAAGCAGCAGGAAACAATGGCAACTCTGATGCAGTCAATGTTATGAAGTGATGTGCCAGTGAGCTGCCATATGAAAGAAAAATGGATTACACAAAATGCAGTTGAAGAGAATATGTCAAAGGAATATGTTCTGCAACTTTTAGTAGAATGCCCAAAGGAAAGAGAGAGTAAAGAATGTGTCTTAGTTTAGAAAAAAATGACCTAAGGGAAGAGTTGCTTGATTTAATAGAGATGGATAGAAGTATTAAGATCAATGAATGAAACAGATCACAGAAAGTAAATAAAATCCAAAATTTTAGAAGTCTGATAAAACAAATGAACACAGTAATTAAGACTATTAACAAAAATAACATGTTATAACAAAAGTGAATATGTTATATTACTGCACATTTAAATGAATAACTGCTAAAGTCTTACCATAAGAACACAGAGCATAAGGGAAGGGAAGAAATAAAATGCCATCATGGAAGCATCTCATAGAGAAAATATAAAGTAACTGAGACAAGAAGTTTAATTTTGCAAAGAGTATAAAAGGGGGAATAGATCAATAAAAATACTTAGAAGAATTGACATGATAAAAGCAATATCCAGTATCAGAACAGACAAAAACCTATAGTACACTATTGCAAATAATAAACTAAAGATGTCTGCATGGGTAAAAAGAAAACCTTAGAAGAAATGCAGACACATATAAATAAAGAGTCCAAAATAAGCAATTCATTGATAACTCAAAAAAGTTTTATAGACGATTGGGAAACAAAGCAAAAGGAGTAGAAATACCACCTCAATAAGAAAAATGAGACACATTTTGGAGAAGTATCTATGATGTCCCTGTGGACCATTGTAAAGATGCTGAATAGACAGAAGAAGTAAAATAAACAGTAAGAAGTTGAAATGAAAAGGGTATGACATAGGCTGAAGCAATGATTATAGTAACTGAAACAAAATTAAGCAAACCTCCTAACTTGAAAACCCCAGGCCCAGATGCAGTAGCTAACTTCTGGCTAAAAGTATTAACATCTTTACTTGAAGATTTATCCCTGAATAAGAACTTCTTGTATGCGCATCCCAAACAGACATCAACCTGGTTAACAACAGGAAGATACTCCTCCTTAAGAATGAACCGGCAAGCTATCCTAAAAAATATAGAACAGTAACTTGCCTTCTAACAATGCATAGACTATATACTGGAATTGATGCTGGCACAGTTTATAGTCATTTAGAAGAAAACTCAAGTATGGCAATGGAAGAAAAGGGTAACAAAAGAAAGGCATATGGGACAAAGGATCATTTGTTGTTAAAGTCATAATGGAGAAAAAAGTATAGCATGGATAAATTATTAAAAAAAATTGACAGCATCTCACATTCATGGATAAAAAAGTGCTTACCGATGTATATGATACACCATAAATTGATCAAATCCGTTACAGTGACTATGAAATGATGTCAAACCACTTTGCAGCTAAAACATAATAAAGGAGAGCTTATAATCCCAAGATTAAAAATTCAAAGGGGTATATTTTAGCATGATTCTTTGCCACCACTGCTCTTTTGTCTTGCTCCTAACCAATTTAGCTGTCGAATTAACTGATTAGGTCATGATTGCAATTTGGCTCCCAGAAGACTTATCTTCTTTTTGAGGATGATTTAAAACTGTATAGTTCATCAGACAAGGAGCTAAACACACAATTGCAAGAGGTTAAAACTTTCTCAGATGCTACAAGAATGGCATTTGGTCTTGATAAATGTGCAGAAGAAACATTTAAAGGAGGAAAGCTGCAGCATCAAGAAAGTATCACTCTGGGACAGGAATGTGATATAAAGGATGTTGAACTTGAGCAGGAGGAAGTGCATAAATATTTGAGAACTGATGAAGGATTGACAGTAAAACATGTCCAGATGCAAACAAAACTCAGTAAGGAATACTTTAGAAGATTAAAATTCATACTGAAAACAGCACTGACATCTAAGAACAAAGTTCAAGCTTTGAACCACTCTGCTCTTTCTTTATAACTTAGAATTTTGGGGTGATTAATTGGCCTCCAAAGGTATTTCATCAGTTGGATAGGAAAATAAGTAAAAGGCTTCATGCTTATAAAATTCAGTGTATACCAAGATTATATATTCCACATTATGAAGGAGGGATGGGCCTCCTTGAAATTGATTACATGTATAGATCTGCAGGCAGTACTGCATGCATATCTGCTGACTTCACCAGATCCAAACATAGTAAAAGTCTGAAAACATGAGGAGAAGAAGTCTGCCTTTCCTGCTTAGTTTAGCAAAAGTATATTGGTGTCAGGTGGGAATGGAAATTAAACCAGGAGTAGACAAAAATCCGACAGTAAACCACAAAAGTGCAATATAAACCAAAACAAACCACAACACCAAGCCTCTAGAAGACCATCAGGAGAGAAATATTTTAGCATACTCCACTTTAATGACCACTTTCATCCACATAGACTTCCTCAGAAACAAAATTTCACAATACAAATGACTTATAAAGCTTACCCAATTACAAAACCAATCGGACAGTAACTAAATGTGCCAAAAAACAAAAGTAAGAATACGAGGAGAAGGATCAGATGAGAAGGCAAAAATGTGGAAAAGGCATAAATATAATTGAAAGTACAGAAAACTCCTGGAATCACATCATTTAGGATTTGATGGTTAATACAGACAGCCCAGGACAGTGGGCTATGTAGACATGAGTTTACAAAGTCCATTGAACATGTGGGAGAAACAGACAAATGCAGGGTCTGTAAAGCAGAACTGGAAAGAGTTGCATATCGTGTTGCTGGTTGTGATATAGTAACGGTAGAGAGCCTGTACACTGAAAGGAATAATAATGAGGTGAGACTGCTGCATTGGGGATTGTGCAAACATTATAACATTGAAGTAGCTGAGAAGCATTGGAAACATGAGCCACAAAGCATTATAGAAAATGATGACATTTATATCACATGGGATCACCATAAAACAGATGCGAGAAAACCATTTATAATAGTCCACGTTAAAAAAAAAGCACTGATCATTGAAATTGCTACACAAAGTGATTACATTGTCTTACATATACTGAGACACAAATTTATAAAATACCAGGAATAGCGGGTAGAAATGAGGGCAATGTGGAATAAGGATAACCAGACAGTTCCAATAATAGCAGAAGAAATGCATCTCATAAAAAAGAATTTACAGTCAAATATAGATATGCAACTGATGCATGTAACTCCATATGAACTACAGAAGTCAATTCTGGCACATTGCAGGTTCTGTAAAGTGCACTTTTGGCTAACATCAAAGAGTGAAACAATACTAATTTTGTGAACTTTAATCATACTTTGACTTAGGAATGCTGTCCATTCCTATCATGGCATTAGAAACCCAAATGTCTTTAAGAAAAATAAACTTAGGCACTTTTCAAAGTCAGATCAGCTAGTTTATAATCAGGACTATATTCTTTTATACCACAGCAGGACCATTGCAAGGAAGTATGTAATGGCATGTAATAGAAAAGTGTAACATTTACTTAGTGTAATGTGAATGCATCATTAAAATGTAGCAATGGGCCATTACTACCTTTATTTTCTTACCAGCAGTTGGTAATTATTTTTGTTAAGTTAGTAGCCATCAAAGAGAGTTCTTATATTTTTCTATTAAGTTGTGTAGTGCAGTGTTAAGCAGAAAAATAATGCTAATGTTGCACAAATAGATATATTACAGTTCACAACACATTAACCTAAACTGCCATGCACAAGAAGCTCAACAGTCCTCAGAAAATATAACAGAGGACCAGATTTAAACAAATCATCATATTCTGTGCCATATTCGTCTCCTAATAAAATAATCATTGCGTATACATGCTTAGTAATCTGCCATTTCAATCTCATTATTGCTTCATATGGTTCACTCAGTGCTGCGTATAGAAATGCACTAAGTTTGCAGTCTTAAAATGGATAGAGCTCTTTCTGCAGTATACTTATTAAATTTTGATGTTGGCCATTTTGTTAGCCACAGTACTATCAGAAAGACCGAGATTTTCACTGTCAAGATGCATTACATATTAAGATCCATGTAATTAATCAAATGCAAATGGGTTTTAAGTTGCCTGTATATAGAAATCAAAGACAGATAAAAGACTGATGAATGCCTTCTAATTGGACAATTACTACACGTTGAGCTGTAAAAAACCTTTAAAACTTGACAGCTGTTTCTGCTATCAGTATTGCAGAAGAGGAGTCAAATATTTAAATCCCAGTGTAAAGTTGTCTCTCTCTCTCTCTCTCTCACACACACACACACACACACACACACGCGCGCATAAAATGTATATATGATTTTTTTTCACATTTTACTCTTTCAAAAAGATCAAAACCCTTATGAAATGAGAAAAAAAGAGAAACATGGAATTTTTGTCAGTTTCTGACTATTATAATAAATAATGCAAACGCATTTAACTTTTACCGTATTATGTAAGACTGACCAGTCTTTCAGACCCTTAAACAGCTGAGGAGAGAGTCTAAATCAGTTATTGCTTGATCAAAGCTTCAAGACTAATTATATATTCATGTTTTGTTAATTTTTTCCTTTGCAGTTCCAACAGACGCATGCTCTTTTTCAGAGGCACCCCAAAAGCACTGTCTGATTATGTGACTTGCTCAGAGCCACAGTTTGCAAGTAGAAACAAAGAGAATCAATCTCAAGACCACGGGATGAAACGTTATAGTATCTGTTGGTCTTACCACACTGAGAAGAAGTGTCAGTCACAGGGCCCGTATTCCACAGCCTCTTCCTAAATGTTTGTTCATATTTTAGTATAAGTCTTTGGAATTTAAAATATATGTTTTCTGAGAAGTAGAGCTTTCTAGCAAAAGAATAAAAATGGTTGTTCATCTAGCTTATCTGTGTGTTCCAAAATCCCATAACCCCTGTCAGCATTCAAATGACAGCTTCAGTGAGTAGGTCACTGAGCAGATATTTCTTTCCTCTTTCTGTGATAAAATTACAGGACATCTCTGAAGAAGCAAATATTCAAGGAGAATAAAATACCTAAAGATCTGCTGAACTGTCAGTTATAATTCAGTCCAAAGACATCTCCTTGTGTGTTTTATACTGTTGTTGCAAGTTCCTATTTTTTCTAAGTGGGCTCAAAGAAAGGGGGCAGTCATTTCTACTTAAACCATGCAAGATATAGTAAACTGGGAACCATTTTTCAATTTAAGCTGGACTAGCCTTCATCTGGTTTCTGTTTACCATGAGTGAAGAAGAATGCTGTATACCTGCAGAGGACTACACAGCTAAACAGAGTTAAATACCTACAAATCATCTGAGCCGCATACAGATTTACACCAGTCGGATAAAGTTAGTAGATTGTTATGATTTTCCTGTTATCTACAAATCTATACTTATCCTGAGTGGGTTCCCAGTAACTGCACTCCATGAAGTGAGGTCCAATGAAAAGGAGTCTTTTTTTATCTCTGTAAGTTGTTACATTAACTGAATATTCTAGTAACTGAGCTGATTATTACCTCCTGAATTTTAAACTCATATTGGTTAGTTGGTTCCATTGTTGTCGGTACTAGTTATATTTGAAATACTCCATCACTTTCTTAGTTTTTGTTTAATGGAGAAGAGAACATCATATGCATTGAGAGCCATAGGAAGCTTATGTGAAAAGGAGCATCAGTGCCAAAGACTAACATTTTGGGGTTGCTAATCAGGTTATGCAATCTTTAAAAACATAATGGTGTGCATTTTTGGAATCTGCACATAATCAAACAGTGCTCAGTTATGGACAGTTTGAGCTATCAAACTGTGTTAACTTAGCTATAGGCTTACCACAGGTGATCATGATCGTGATTGCTTAATGATAGCTTGTAAAGTCAAACTGTCCCTAGAATAATGAAAGATCCTCACTGTTTGAGATCAATTTATGCAACATTGAGACAATAACATTCAGTGGCAGCTATGACTGTAATGAGAAAGGCCTCATTACTGGCTTCTTTAATGAGAAAGGCCTCATTACTGGCTTCTTAGCATATCACACTCTAGCTGACACTAGAACTGTCAGACCTGATACCATTAATAGTTTCTTTGGTGGCTCAAGTTTCACATTTGCAAAAACATCCCCCATGCACTGACATACAAATACATTCAGACACGACTGAGCACACACAGACATAAACACACACATTTGTATACACACACACACACACAAACACACACACACACACACACACACACACACACACACACACACACACACACACACACACACACACACGCACACACACACATATCCATCCATCAACAAATAAGCCCACTCACAGTTGACTACACTCATGGACACTCTGACTCATTCTCCCAAACTTATACTACAATACACACACACACACACACACACACACACACACACATGCACACAAACTCTCACTCATCCAACCTGCATTTCAAAGATAGGGAAAGAGGCATTGCTTTCTAATGAAATGTATAGATATTACATCATTTTAGCTGAAATAGAACTAAAATTAACTTTGCTTATTGTGAACATTTAAACAAAAATATTAGTCTTGGTCCTTCACTTATGCTGACCTTTTAGGTATTAGCACTATAATTGAAATCCGATTTAATGTTACAGTCTCCATGCCGCATATGCCTGGGTTCTCCTTTCACTGATACAAGCAAGTGAAATAATATGTAGTTCAGAAAACTTGCATGAGACAATTTAAACCTAAGAATAATGGGAGAAAGTCTGTGAATTACAACTGCTGTCAATAAATATTCCTGCAAGCAAGTCAGAATACAACCTCTTCATGTGTCATAACACTCCACCCACAACTACTGCAGTTTACAAAAATTATAGTAATAATCTCTTCAATTGAAAACAGAAATTAATAGCAAGCTAATGGTAGATTTCAATCAATCAAAACAATAGGTTAGAAAAAGTGTCATATAAGCAAATAACACTCATGAATGTGTTTATGTTGCTTTGTGCTAGCTTCATGGATTCAGTCAGTGAGGGAAGTTTACACATTCATGTGTGTGTGTGTGTGTGTGTGTGTGTGTGTGTGTGTGTGTGTGTGTGTGTGTGTGTGTGTTTGTATGTGTGTAATATATTTCATCCTGGGGCCTAAAAAATGTATATCTGCTTGAGTGACTATTGTCTGTGATTTTGAATCAGGTGGGTCCACCCTTAACTGAAGTAATGGAATATAGTAATCTAAACAATGAACAATGAATTGATTAGCAGAGGCACTAAAGAATTTCTTAATAAAGAAGTCTTGTGGACTATCTGGCTGTGGATTTGTCATTTATGAACAATGAATTGACTGCAGACTGATCAGTAAATGGAGATTTTTTCTTGCATTTTTTTTTTTTTTTGCTTTCTATAGAAATTTCTTTTTAAGAGTGTATGTTGCCACTGACACTGCTGGCTATACTATACAGCTGAAAGTTAATGCCATGTTATTGATAAATCTCTGCAATACTCATCTTGTATATCAGATGCATACCTTTCAAACTCTTACTGCAAGAAATTTGGACAAAGCCCAACAAAATGGAGGGACAAAGGCTCAAAAATAGAGACATATTTTAAATATTGCTCTTATAAACAAAAGAAAGTTGCTAGAGTAACAGGGTTTGTTTTAATATGCATTTTCTGAAGGATTTGATATCTGAAACCCATCTGTATGTCATTATTTACTGATTTTAGTCCTCAGATCATACCAGTGGTTTGCCAGAAAACCACAAATTTTATTTGAAGCAGACCAAAAATATGAGCCAAAAATCTGAACATTCTGCAATAATCTGGACAGTTGAGAGATATGATCAGATGGTTCTTTACTGGTCTTGATTCTGAGAAATAAGCACTACCTACTGAAAAATTATAACTCCCTACGTAGAAAAAATCACTAACAGTAACACAACTGGCAAATCAGTGTAACTTCTGTACCTACATGGAAAATTAAAGTATCTTTACTTTGGGACATCTTCAAAATTATCTTATGCTAAGGCCAAGAATTTATGAATATTCATTGAAATTTATATAACTGTAGATGTCTGCTGCTGACTACTGTCAGTTTTGCTTCCAATGCTTGTAACATCTTAATGCATTTCAGTTATATTCACTTCTTTTTTGAAATAACATATTTATTAATCAGTTTGGAATAGGCAGTTATAACATAATCATGTTTCATATTATCATATTATAATCATATTTCCAGGCCTAATCCAAGTAATAAGAAAACAGGATTTATAGGCCCAAAATATCCCATAAGACTAGATAACCATTCAAGAAACTGCCATAATGATATATGGTACTCTTATTTCACATTCTCTTGTTAATAATGATGTTCAGCATATACTTCCAAAATATTAACTTGTGTTGATGTATCTGCGTCTCCTTACTTCCTACAGTTGAATGTATCTTGCAGGATTTAAAATTGTTCTCCATACAGTAATAACAGTTTTCCATCTTCAACGTTTTTAGAGAAAAACCCATCGATCCTGTCCCTAACTATCAGATAAGTTAATGCTGTGGGCATCTTTCAGCTCATGAGCTTACCCCTATATTCACTATAACCTACCATAATACAACAATATTGTAGTTATACCAATAGAAAGAACTTGAATCCCATCTACTAGAAAAAATACTTTCTTTATGATAACTACTCAAATCTTTACATTTGTATGACTGTTATATCCTGGGAAATAAGGAGACCACACGGTTCTGGAGTTGTAAGGCCTTTCTTTATTAAGAGCCTCCAGGTGCGCACCCATGCTACATGTTCACAACTTCTCCATAGCCATACATACACCGGAAACAACAAGTTACCAGAGAATACAGAACCAACACTACATGTTGCTAATTCCCCATAGCGCCCCTACAGTACAATAACAACATTACTTGCCCGATACTACATTCCTCCCCTCTTAAGCGCTGAATACACTTCCTTACATAAGAAAAAACAAGGGAGCAAGTCAAAACCAATCCATCTAGTCACTTAATTTCCTACAATCGAGTTAGGTTGTTCTTTTAAGCTAGACATGCAATTGTAACACTGATAGTCCTTCAAGTAACTAGGTTTAACCAGTGCCCGCTTAGAACGGCGCAATGGTACCACCCTAGGTGACTCCGGTGTCACAGTTACCACCTCTGGTACCGGTGTGTCCATCCCTGGAAAAGTTGGGTCCTCGGGAACCTCTCCTTCTGAGTCCCGGCGGTCTCCCTCGGCCCCCAAAATCGGAGATCCTCCTGCCGCTGCGAGCCCTTCTCCCGAAACTAACGGTATTTCCGGGGCTTGCAGTTCCATGGAGTCCTTCTCCTGTGCACTCCGCAGAATCTGGTCCACATGTCTCCTCACCACGAAACCTCCACTCAACCTCACCTGGTATGACAGGGGACCCGTGCTCTTGACGATGAACCCTGGAATCCATTTAGGTCCATAACTGAAGTTTCGCGTCATCACTGCATCTCCCTCCAGGAAACTTCTCTCTCTCCGTCGTCGATCATGATGTTCTTTTTGCCTCCACTGTATCCTCTCTACCTTAGCTCGGATGTTTGGATGCACCAGATCCAATGTTGATCTTAATCTCCGTCCTTGCAACATCTCGGCAGGGGACAATCCCGTGGTAGACTGGGGTGTAATGCGGCAGTTGAATAACACCCTTGATACTTTGGCTGCCATACTTCCATCTCCGGCCTTTTTCATCATCGCTTTAAAGGTCTGGACAGCCCTTTCAGCACAGCCATTTGAAGCCGCATGGTATGGTGCTGATGTGACGTGTACGATGCCATTTTTTTCCAGAAAACCCTTGAACTCTCCACTCATGAAACATGAAGCATTATCTGATACAATAGTCTCTGGTAATCCTTGGCTACTGAAACTCTTCCTCAGGCATTCAATGGTAGTGGTGGAAGTGGGTGTTTTGACTGGGTAGGCATCCATCCATTTAGAATGAGCATCCATTATTATCAAGAACATTGCCCCCATAAAAGGCCCTGCATAGTCTATATGAAGTCTCTGCCAAGGTCTACTCGGCCACTCCCATGGGTGTAGTGGTGCCGCCACAGGTAAGTTGCGATGTTGCTGACAGGTTTTACACTCTTTCACAGCGACTTCAATGTCGTGGTCCAACTTTGGCCACCAGAAATAACTTCGTGCTAAAGCCTTCATTCGGGTGATGCCCACATGACCCTGGTGCAGCTGTTGTAAAAGTGCACGTCTTCCTGGGGGCGGAATTATCACTCGTGCCCCCCACAACACGCATCCATCTTGTACACTCAGCTCTGTTTTCCTCACCTCATAAGGCCGGAAAACTGGATCAGGTTGTTGTGTTGTCCAGCCTTGCTGGACCCACTGAAACACTCGAGCCAACACCGGGTCTTTTCTTGTCCATTCGCTCAGTTCCTTCACTGACACCAACGTGATGTCCTCCATCATCAACACTCGGTCCTCCGTTTCCTCCCGCTGGAGAGGCCCCGGTAGCGGCAGACGGCTCAGCGCGTCCGCATTGCTATGGTGTTTCCCGGGCTTATAAACAATCTCATATTCATAAGCTCTCAATGTTACAGCCCATCTCTGAATGCGGGGAGAAACCATCTGAGGCACGGCCTTCATCTCGTTGAACAGTGACAACAAAGGCTTATGATCGGTGCACACAGTAAACTTCCTGCCATAGAGGTATTTGTGGAACCTCTTAATTCCAAAAATTACAGCCAAACCCTCTTTGTCTAGCTGGGAATAGTTTGACTCCGCTGGTGTTAAGGTTCGTGACATGAACCCCATGGGTCTTTCTTGTCCATCCGGCATACGGTGTGCCAACACGGCCCCTAACCCATAAGGTGAGGCATCACATGACAAAATTAAGTCCTTGCGACTATCGTAGTGCACCAAAACCTCTGAAGACTGCATTAGTTCCTTGGACTGCTCAAACGCTTTGTCTTGTTCCTCCTGCCACGTCCACAGGGTCTCCTTCCTTAATAGTTTATGTAAAGGAGCTAACAGCGTTGACAGATTTGGTAGGAACCTGTTATAATAGTTGAGTAAGCCTAAATAGGCCTTCAGCTCTGTAACATTTGTGGGTGCAGGTGCCTCTTGGATGGCTTTTACCTTGTCTGGCAGGGGGTGTAGGCCCGATGCATCCACCTTGTAACCCAGGAACTCTGCTTCCTTTGCCATGAAAGCACATTTACTCCTCTTCACCCGTAAACCAGCCTCTCGCAGTCGCCTTAGCACCTTGTTCAGAGTCTCCAGATGCTCGCAATTGTTCCTACCCGTCAACAGGATGTCGTCCAGATACACAGCCACCTTCGGAATTCCTGCCACCAGTCCCTCCATTATTCTCTGGAAAATAGCTGGACTAGAGGAAACACCAAAAGGTAAACGATTGACTTGGAACAGCCCTTTGTGTGTGTTAAGGGTGACATATGCCTTTGATCCTTCTTCTAGAACTACTTGTTGATATGCATGACTGAGGTCCAGTTTACTAAACTTTTCACCTCCCGACAGCTTTTCAAATACATCCTCCACCTTGGGTAATGGATACTGCTCCAGTTTCGAAACTTGGTTCACTGTTAGCTTGTAGTCACCACATATGCGTACCGTATTATCTGGCTTTAATACTGGAACAATTGGTGCTGCCCATTCCGAAAACTTCACTGGTTCAATTATACCTTGCTTGATGAGTCGCTCCAACTCAGTCTCCACTTTCTTCTTCATTGCGTATGGTACTGGTCGGGGTTTGTAAAATCTTGGCGTTGCGTTTTCTTTAACGTGTATCTTTGCTGGTGGACCCCTCCAGGTCCCTAGTTCCTCTTCGAACACTTCTTCGTTGTTCTCCAGCACATCTTGCAAGGCCAGCCCCTGCTGTTCTACTTTATGGAGCCGTAGACAACCCATTTCCAGCTCCTTTAGCCATGCCCGGCCTAACAGGTTTGGTCCGTTACCTGCTACCACCATGACTGGCAACTGTTTGACTTTATCTTTATGTTTTACAGTTACTTTGGCCATCCCCAGTGTGGGAACTGTTTCACCTGTATATGTTTTCAAAGTCACTGAACAGTCCTGCAGCTCCTGAGCTTCTTTTAGCCATAACTTCCCATACTCAGCCTTGGACAGAACTGTCACACTACATCCCGTATCCACTTCAAACTGCACCATTTTACCATTTAAGTCCAACTGGGTTGTAATGGGATCAACTCTTTCCCACCTGGCCTCTTTCATGTTAAACATAGTAAACACTTCCCCTTCTTCCCTGGTGTGTTGATTTGTACCTTCACGCATGTGGTGTGCATACTGCCGTTTTATTTTCCGGTTTCCCTTTCTGTCCATCATACTGCTCTTTTCCTCCCCCTTTCTCGGCTGGTCCCTAGAGGGCGTTGATCGGCACATTTTCTTCACATGGCCCTTTTTCCCGCAAGCATGACACTTTTCATTTAAGAAACGACAGTTCCTTGACAGAATTTCCCCGCCACACCTGTAACAGGCATACTGACCAGACTTCCCTTGTGATTTATGCTCCACGACCACTTTATGCACTGGCAGTGGGGTAGCACTCCTGCTCCCCACCCCTTCGATGGTTCTTGGTTGTAAATCACGAATGTCTTTATTCGCCATCTCGATGGCCTGTGCCAACTTCAAGGCCTTTTCAAACGACAACTCAGGCTCCGCTAACAATCTGCGTTGTATGCGGTCATCTGCAATGCCAATACTATCTCGTAGCATCTCTGTCAGTCTGTCCCCATAATTACAGTGTTGCGCCAGTTCCCTCAGCACTGCGACATACTCTGTTACCATTTCATTGGCCATTCTAGTCCTTGAATTTAACTTGAACCTTTGGACTATTGCACTCGGCTTCGGATTATAATGTGACTGAAGCAAGCTCGTCAACTCCGTGAACGATTTATCCCCCGGTTTATCAGGACTCAATAAGTTCCTCATCAGACTGTACGTCTTGCTGCCCACCGAGCTCAGCAATATGGCTCGCTTCCGGCCCGCATCCATTATCTGGTTTGCTTCAAAAAAATGTTCCAACACTTCACAATACTCCTCCCAGGTCTGGGTCTGACAGTCGTACGCAACCAGCGACCCCAACATGGAACCAGACATAACTCCGGCAGGCCCAGTCTCTTCGTCGTCCGACATTAACTGCACCCCGCCGTTTTCACTCGCAGCAGACTCGGAGGCATCCCATCCTTGTCGCCAATATGTTATATCCTGGGAAATAAGGAGACCACACGGTTCTGGAGTTGTAAGGCCTTTCTTTATTAAGAGCCTCCAGGTGCGCACCCATGCTACATGTTCACAACTTCTCCATAGCCATACATACACCGGAAACAACAAGTTACCAGAGAATACAGAACCAACACTACATGTTGCTAATTCCCCATAGCGCCCCTACAGTACAATAACAACATTACTTGCCCGATACTACAATGACACAATAAGACAAACAAACAAAAAAATACAGTGTATAATGCAACACAGTGTAGGATATGGCCTGTGAGGAAAAATGTAACCCTAGTGCCTTGCCTTCACTTCAAGAGCTGCTATTAAAAGAAATGGCATCCAGGTTATTATATCACTGCAGAACCCTTAAGAAAAGGTACACCCCACAGTTTAGATGCTCAAGGATTGCCCACTTAAGTTTTAATACAGTCTAAAAAATCAACCATATATATAAGTACCAAAGCTGTGAAACATAATTCACTAAATTTACTTTTTGATCCACAATTTAACTGTCTTAACAGTGGAAAACAACAGAAGCACCTTTTACAGGACACAGCATAAGCTATGTCCATTTATGTTTTCTTCTCAGTACTACATGGGAAAAACTCAAAATCACTGCAAAGTTTTATACATTGCCTCTTGAAGAACATCCCTTATTTATGGCTACAGTGAAACCCCCCACTCATTCCAGGTTCTGTTCAATGCAGTACCCAGGTTCTGTTCAATGCAGTATACAGCCAATGGTTATGAATTCTTTATTAGTTTGATTGTTTTCTTTCTTCAGTTACTTAATTTATCTGCAGGTCACATTAAGGAATTTCTATAATACAGATCTCTTAACCCCAACATGATACAATGGCCACATCAACAAAAGCTAAACCTGCTCATGAAACAATAGCTGCTTGGTTATACTTTGTATTTTATAAGAACACGCTTTGGTGTCCGCTGCGCACGCACACACACACACACACACACACACACACACACACACACACACACACACACACACACATTTAATAGTTGATACATTTTAGAAAGTGACAAACAGTATTTCGAAGAAAGTACATCTTTCCTGTTAGTGTATTGTAGTATGACAAAATACTACACAACTCAGATGAAATGGATATAGTTTTGACTTTTACAAGACTGAAGTTTAGACAGGAGCATAAGAGAACATAACATCTGATGGTAAATATGTGCCAGTTCCAACATGATAGTGAACAAGAGATGAGATATACTATTTTTAGCTAACATTCATCTACTGCAAATATTATGTTTACCGTTCCCCAAGTAGTTGATGATGCAGTTATACAATTCATATTTTTGTTCAGACAACTAAAGATAAGGATTGTCAGTTGAATTTTTCTCATCATAAAAATAATAAATGTATTTATATGATCAATTTATTTAAAAGTAGGAGGAGCAGGTTGACTGGACCACATTGGATCTTTTATCCATGACCTAGTTACAATTAATTTTTTCTCCTAAAAGTACAAAGATAAAGAGTTACATTAAAACCAGCCCCAGGATAAGAAAAAGGAAAACAAGACAATACCAGTGATTACTAGTGGTAGTATAGAGTACCCACCTTTACAATATTAAAGTATTTGAATAAGATGCAAGGATATACTTTGCACAGTTTCTGTAGCTCTCTTAAGTTCAAAAATTCATAGATCTGGTGGATATGTCATGGTTATATAGAAGGATTTCTGAGCTGCTGTGAATATATGATGGTCAAATGATAAGGACTTATCAACACATGTGCCTATTAGAGAAGTGTGTCATCAGTATGGTAAATCAATTTTGTTTTAACCAAAATGAACCATACTACATTTTTTTTACATTTAATTTGAGACCGTTGTTCTTGCAACAATTGTTAACATGTGCTAACCCATATTTGAGCAATTCTGAGTCAGTGCAGGATCAAATAACAGCATCCAGTTTTCATTCCTCTGCTAATTTAAATAACCATATGTCTGCAGTGTTGGCCTGAAGGCCTGAGAAATAGACACTGAATAGCAGGAATCCAAAACGGAGTCCTGTGGTACACCACTGGTAACATTTTTACTTTCAGAACTTGCATGCACTACTCTAACCACACTGGTTTTATCAGACAACCATTTAGCTATCCACTGCACAGCATAAGGCTTTATATTCAAATGTGTAGTCTGTTAATAAAGCCTGCATGGGGAAAAGTGTCAAAGGCCTGGGACGGGTCCCAATATGTTGAATTTTCTGCATAGCCTCTAGCCACTATTTTGGTTACTTTTTCAAAGAAATTATTGAGGATCAAGGAATAAAACTTGAAATAATACATTGCATAGTTTTAGCTATGAATTTTTTAAGGCTAATAAGACTATAGTTACCAGAGTCTATGGTTGAGCCACCCTTATGAAATGGAATAAAAATGTCTGTACCTCCAGAATTAAGGACAAAATAAAAAATAAGCAGGGAGAAAACTTTTGAGCCACCATTATAGTTGTCTATACACATTTTTGACAGTATAGAGGTAACCTGTACTGCAGGCTACTCGGACAGCAAGAATATCTCTGATTTGAATGAGATGTGCACACTTCCCTAAAACGCTGTAAGTAGGTACACTACAGCTCTACTTACTCTGGGTGGCTAAAAAGTATTTAGCTTCAGCATTGAAACTACCAATGAGAGAGACACAGGTAAGATGAGCTGTCATAGACTTCTTCCATTTTGGGCAATGGGCTGTGAATGTTTTGGTACAGCTTCTATCTCATACTGAGTAGTATAAGGGCAAGGAGGGGGCGTGTGGTAGACCAAAGTGATTTGAACATGAGCCTCAAACTATATTGCTAGAAGGCACTTGGCAATGTCCAAGGTTCTTTGAGTCAAAGGAAAAATAAATAATGTAAAATTAAAAACACTGCCATTGTTCGATAAACAGTGGGTTACCTCATGGCACTCCATCCTTGGAGAATTGGTTATAAAATAAAATTATTTGCTTAGTATAATTTGATGTTTGCTACTCTGGTTAACAGAAGCTATAATATAAAGTCCATATACCATGGTGAAATTTGCTCCCATTTAATTACTAGAACCCTAAAAGTGCTAAGGAGTTTTTGTGCTTGGTAATGAATGTCTAAAGTAAATATAAATGTGGATAAGGAGAAATACTTATTTCTTTCATTTCTTTGTCTACTTTTTTTGGGGGGGAGGGGGTGATGATCCACTTTTAAGTTTTTAAGATGATTCTCTTTTGTCTCTTTTGTATACCAGAAAGAATGGCTTACATTATGGTGAAACACATCAAATATGATCACTTTTTAGAACATTTATGATTATCTTTGGTGTACAGTTAGATAGTCAAAGAACTATTAAAATCTGCATAGAATACTTAAGGAATTGTAAGGAAAGTGTCGTTATGGTACCTATATAAAGAATAAAGCAAAGGTGACCTTTACTGGGCCTTAGTAACTGTGAGGCCTTACAACTGCGGATGAGACAGATGCTACCCATCCGGATCACTGTACGACACTTTGTGTTGAAAACTGTTGAAACAATTTATTTAGGACTAAGTCCATAAAGAGCTATCTCTGAAAGGGGCTCTTGATAAGTTAAAGCATTAAAGACTTTTGTATGATAACTTTATAAATGTTACTAGTGAGGGAAAGCAGCAATAAAACTTTACTGTGCCCACAGACATATCTAAAGTGGAGTTAAGAGGTCAGCTGCCCCAGATACACATTATTAGGAGGCCTGATTGGCAGGTGTCAATGCTGCAGGAGTACAGTACCAAGAGTTTTATATGAATGGAATACCAGTACTTGATTTACAGTCTTAGCTGATGCACTGCAATCAGTGTATGTGCTGTGCTGATTTTAACTGTTACAAGATACTTA
>NC_056744.1:590381483-590393983 GCF_019279795.1 Protopterus annectens
CATAACAATTCCCTGGCTATTTCTTCCCACACTATTTACTTCCCTGAACACCTGCTCTAGCAGGGCGACTGACATGATCCCTGGGGTGAATTTCTTTTCTCCCATCCAATCATCAAGGTTCATTTTGAAGAGGGCCAAAGAGGCGCTCTGCTTTACATGTATGGCCAGTCTATTCCAGAGTCTGGGGAGTCTCTGGGTCAGGTACCTATCCCTCCAGCATGTTTTGTCTATTATGATGACAAGGTTTAGATCCCTGGAGCGTGTGGCTCTGAGGGATTGGGATTTCTTTAAGTGTAGCATGTCCAACAGCTTTGGGTTTGACATGGCCTTGTATATTAAACAGAGATCGCCTCTTAGTAGATGATATGCGGCAGAGTATAGCTGGAGTTTTTTTAGATGGTCAGCATAGAGCATCTGGTTTACGCCTGTGATTCTTTTAGTGAGATATTGCTGCGGCCTTTCCAGTTGTTGCAGATGTCTTGAGAGGTACATACCAAATGGGGCATTGTATTTTATAATGAGTCTAAAAAGGGATGAGTACAGTGGGACAATGACCTCCTTTTTTCTGAATGAAAAGCCCTTAGTGATGAGATGTGCCACATCAAAGGATTTCCTGACTGTTGTGGCGATGTGGTTATTGAAGGTGAGACCACTGTCCACCTGTGTCCCTAAGTCTTTTATCACACTTTCAGTGTTTAGTGTACTGCCATCTATGTAGTAATTCAAGGGTACATGTTTTTTCCCAAAGGGGATAATTATACATTTCTTGGCATTGAGCTTGAGCCCATGGCTCTGGCACCAAGCATCTGTTTCTGTAAGGTGCTTTTTTAGAGTATCCACATCATTTGGGGATTCAATAAAGGCTCCCAGTTTGCAGTCATCTGCAAACTTTGTTAGTGAGCGTCCCTTAGTGGTGGCCTGTTCTTCAGAGAAGTAGATGCCAAACAAGAGCGGCCCCAGGACTGAACCCTGAGGTACTCCACTTGTCACTTGTCTGGAGCTGCCACCTATGTGCTGTTTAGATAGTTTTCTGTATTATTTCACTTGCTTTATAAGTAATTGTTTTCTTACAAATTCATGTAATGATTTTCATGTAACTTGGAGCTTTTCTCCCTGGGCCTCCACTGAAAATGGGTCTCAAGCCCAGTGGATTTTACCGGTTAACAAATGTCAGTAATAATAATAAATAAATATGGTAGCACATGCTAGAAGCAAGGTCAGGCAGCATGCAATTTCATGTACCACTGTGACGGCCTCCTAATCTTATTAACTTAATGCCAGATGAATACCTTTTGATCATCCATGAAGATGATCATGATATCGAAGATGGTTTAACAGGAATAATTAGAGGTGATGTGGACATGTGCTCATAGTAGCCCATCCTCTAAATCAGTTGCATCATCATCTTGCCTGTCAATAGGAGATGTATAAGACTCATTTGGTCTTTAACTCTTGCAAATTGGTTTCATTGACTGAGCTTTCTATTTAGTTGGAATAGGATGGGGGGGTTGTATATTCATTCACATCATTCCTGTAAAATTTATTAGGTATGCCAATAAAGAACATTGGACAAAAAAACACTGCTATATGGATTATAGTTCCTTCTGTTGGTAGACATCTAAAACATCAAAATTGTAATAAACAAAACACTACTTTATGTATGTATGTATTTATTTGTTGGTTTTAATGGGAAAGGTAATTCATTAATTCTGAAAAGGCTAGAGATAAATGTTTAGGAACATTATTAGGTTAAGCTTTGAGTGTTTATTAATTCTAAGACTGAAGCTAAATCATTGTATAACTGTTGGTTAGATACTGTGGTTTGTCAGATAGTCTTATTGGATAGCAGAAGAATGTTTGGGTTAAGTCACCAAGAATTATTTTGGTGGCTCAATGCAGCAGGACTTCATCAGTCAGATTGTTTAACTTTTTGATATTCAATTGAGTGGAAGGTACTCTCAAACTAAGATCTATTTCTTGATTTGTAAATTTAGGATTGGGATTTTTGGTCCTCGTTGTTTACTGAATTATTTTGAGCAAAGTATGTTGCTTTGATTATGTTATTAGAAGGAACAGAGCTACCACAACCCCTTTTAACTTGTCTTGAGATGAAGATATACATGTATCCAGGGCAGTGTTACCCTAGTTTTGGAGTGTGAGCTTTTACCCATTACTTAGTGAATGGCTGCTGTATCTTTGTTGATGATGATTAGAATGGAATTAAACTGTTTGAATTTATTCATAATTTTGCTTGCATTCAGTAATGATACACACCCAATTTGTACATATATATTCACCTAAGACAAACAAAATACTTGAGATATTGGCTAGTATACTGAGAAGGTACAAAGTGTTCTAACAATTCATGAGCATTGCAAAACTCAGATTAATAAATGAGCATTTTTTTGGCAAATATAATGCTGTCAAGTCTCGCTAAGCAAAGTTGTACATTTTCTTTACCAAGTTTTATGTTAATCAAATTATCCCAGTTTGTTAGTTCAATATACAACGATTTTGTCACTTGGTTAGCTTGGTTTACACACAGGGAGACTGGACCATTAATGATGTTATTCAGCCAAAACATATACTTCCTGTTGAAATTCCTAGCACTCAAAATGTTAAAACCTGCATTTTAATTAAATAATAATAATAATAATAGTAATAATAATAATAATAATAATAATAATAATAATAATTGGCAACAGTAATGATACTATGCATTATTATTATACTTGCTGTCAATATTATTATTATTATTATTATTAGTAGTAGTATATCATTGTTATTGTCCCTAAACTCATGACTTCTAAATAAACTATCTCCAAGCTTACTGTACCTCAAGGGAAGGGTACAAATATGGCATGCCATTTACACACTTTTAGGACTCTTAGTCTTTGAAATCCTGATATAAACTCTTTAGTTAAAAATATATGCTTAAATGTTAGTTAGTTAGTTAGTTAGTTAGTTAGTTAGTTAGTTAGTTAGTTAAAATATATGCTTAAAAGAAACTTCATATTATTGGATGTCATGTGAAACAACATATTTCAACTGAAGCATCAACAGACACATTGTCATGAATATTATTCAAGAAAGGGAATGAAGCTGATATAATAAAACTGGTTTCAGCAAATCACTTCCCTTTCAATATCATACTGAGTGGAGGTATTGTCTCTATTACTAGCCACGGATATCACATTTGAATTGAGTTATATTAGGATACAAGTTCTGCTTTGTATAACTATTGTCTCTTAGTTATTTTCTTAGTTTCTGTTTTGGAATTTCATGATTTCTTTACTCTATGTATGTTGAAAAATTTTACTAAGTGGAATAATCAATGTAGATTTTCAATAAATGTTTATTTTGCTTTTCTACGTACTCAGTGTAAATAACTATATTTTTGTCATTGTTTTTTCATTATGTTATAATGAATTCTTTGAGTTTATGTTCTCATGTGGCCTAAGCCATGGCTGAAGATGGTAAAGATGGTCTCTAAACAGTCTATCCACCTAGTTAACTAGACAAACAGGTAGCTATACCATACAGTTAAACAGATTTCCAATTCCAATATAGATATATATATATATACATATATGTGTGTGTGTGTGTGTGTGTGTGTGTGTGTGTGTGTGTGTGTGTGTGTGTGTGTGTGTGTGTGTGTTTGTGTGTGTTTACATATTTATTTATTTTTTTATTTTACATTTGTTTGTTTACTGGGATTATCCACTGGGATGAGAATAATTAGTCCCTTTTCAGTGGAGGCCCGGGGAGAATAGTTCCATAATTAACATGACAAACAATAAAAATGTCAAAAAGAAAACAATACAGAATAGGTGGTGAATACGGTCAATGTTAGTTAATAGCAGTAGTAGTACTGATATTACATGTGACATGGAAATTGTGCTGTTGGAAAAGAAAGATCATAAGACTGAGACAAAGTGGGTGACATTTGAACTTGGAGAGGTACAGCAGAGGAGTGAAATTAATAGGCCAGAGGTAGCAAAATGAAAAAAGTGGGTGAAAGCAATACTGTGGAAGTATTGTTGGGAAACAGACAGCCTAGAATCATTTCCAGAGCAGTTTGGTAACAACTGAGGGGGTAGTTTGAAAATGGGGAGGCTGAGAGGGGAAGGGCGGGTCAGTTATGTTTGAATGATGGGATAAAAGCAGAACGCAAGAGGGAGAAATTTTGGAGAAGGAATTAGAATGTTTGATAAAGAGTGTGAAAATAAAGGAAGTAATAGAAAAGGGCTTGATCATCCAGGGTTGGTGCAAGAGCATAACCATTTATTTGTAAGGTGTTCTTTCAGAAGTGTTTTAAACTTTAATGCATTGTTAGTGTTGATGATTGCTTGTGGTATGGAATTCCAGATTTTGGGTATCTTGTTTGATATGAGGGAGTAACCATGATAATTGTTGGATTTAGTTACTTCTAGAAGTAGTTTGTTGGTTTTAGGGATCTCTTGGTGCTATAGGGGTTAATCAGGTCTTTTAGGGTTATGTAGTTGCTAGGGTGGAGAAAGACATGTGTAAAGTTTAGTTGGTTGAATATTAGTAGATTGTTGGTGCAGTGTATTACAATGGTGTGAGCTGTAGGGGAGGCCAGTGGAAAATTTTGCTATTTTGTTATAGTAAGATTCCACCTTATTTAGGTCTGTTTTCCTAAGTTTAGTGAATATAGATGAGGCATACAGCAGGGAAGAGAGTAAGTTTGTGTTGGTTATGGATTTTTGGTGGCATTAGTGAGGAAAGGTTTGACCCTAGTTTAACATGTACCTTTTTGATGGTAGTAGCTATGTGTTTATCAGATCTGTGATTGTTATCGATAGTAACACCAAGGAGTTTAATGTGTTTGACAGGTTCAATTTTAGTGTTGTTGGTGGATTGGATGATAAAGGTAGGATGTAGAGAGTGATATTTTTTCTTGGTGAAAAGCGTGAGTTTAGTTTTATTGGGGTTCAGGATAAGTTGGCAGTTGGAGAGGAAATTTTCGATGTCAAGGAAGACTTTTTGAGAAGTTTGAAGGAGTTCAGGGAAAGAGCATGCAGAACATATAAGTGAGGAGTCATCTGCATATTGGACTATGTTTGCATGACTGGAAGGCAAGTGGAGTTTATTTGTGAAAATGATGAATAGTAGAGTACCAAGTATGGATCCTTGGGGTGCAGAGATAGAGACGGGTAGAAGAGGGGAGAGTTCATCTTGCCATTTTACTACTTATTGTCTGACAGATAGTCTTTAAACCAGTGAAGGGCCATGAGGGAATGGTTTAAGGATGCTAGCTCATTAAGCAGTTTATGATGTGAGACAGTGTTGACAGCTTTGGAAATATAGAGAAAATTGAGGATGCAAGTTGTCCAGAATTTTGGATTTGATTGATTAAGTTGGTAAAGCTGACAAATCCAGTAGTGGTGCTGCATTTGGGTCTAAACCCATGCTCTGATGAGGCTAGGAGATTATTTTTGTTACATAATCAAGTAGTTGCGAGTGGATGCACTTTTCAAGGATTTTAGCTAAAGGGGAAAGTATGGCTATTGGATGGTAGTTAATGAAATCTATGAATGGTATACCCTTATGCAGAGGTATGATGTATGAAACTTACCACAGCTTGGGAATATACTGTTTTTACAGATCAGTTTCTGATTCTAATTTAAGGAATTCATTAGGGAGTTGGTCGGTTGCGAGTGATGATGGCTTTAGTTTGGTCAGGAGTTTCTTTATCGTATTATCTCGGATTGTTTTTTTTTTAAGAAGGAATTTTGGTCATCTGTTGTAAGTATAGGTATGGATAGTGAAGAAGTAGATTCTATTGTTATTAGTGACAGGATGGAATTGATAAAATGAGAGTTGAACTGGGTAGCTATGTTTATGGTAGTTTCTGTCATGGAAGGAGTTGGGGTGCAAGTGTAGCCTGGTTTTAGTAAGTGATTAATGTCTCTCCAAAATTTCTGGGGGTTATTGTGGGGTTTATTTTGCACAGTAGTGTGGAAAGATTTTTTTTGTCCTGTCTAATTTTTTATTTTAGCAAGGTTGTGTATTTGGTGATATTGTAGGAGAAGTGTTGCATTTTTTTGGTTCTTGGTATTGGGTACAGGTTTTGTCTCTTAATTTTAGGAGTGTTATGGTTTCACTGAAGAGCCAAGGTATTTGTTTGCATTTAGTACGGATATTTCTGATTGAGGATATGGATGAATTTGTCATTGAAGTACTGTATGGCTGTGTCTAGGGAAAGGTGATTTAGTGGGGACCAGTTACAGTTTTCCAGGAGAGTTTTTCAGATATTTGGAAAGAAGTGTTTCTTACTGTAAATGTATTTGTAGACAAAGTTGTTAGAGGTGGTGTTGTGCTCCCTGCATATGTAAGTGGATAGGTGGTCACTTAGGTTGTCCGTAGGGTAAGGGTTTATTTGTGACCACCCAGTCTAGTACTGAAAGTTTATTATTATGTTTGTCCACCTATGTGGGGATTGAATTAGTTGTGAGAACCCATGTGAGTTTATAAAATTGGTGGGATTGTTGGAGGAGATGGTTGCCCAGTCAATGTTGAAGTCACTTAATATTATGAATTCCAGAGCATAAGATGCAGAACACCAGTGAAGTAGGTCTTCAGTGGTGGAAAGGTTATTGCCAGGGGGAATGTAAATGATTATAATAATGATGTGCTTGCTGTGGTTAATTTGAAGGTGGGAGATTAGATTTTCACTATTGTTGGGGATGGATGGGTTGTTGGCCAACCTCTCAATTTTGAGGTTATTTTTCCAGATTATGGCAATACCACCACCTTTTTTACTGATTTTTATCTTGTCACAGGATGCTGTACCCAGGGGTTGTAATTTCACTGTTGTGTATGTGTGGTTTTAGCCAGGTTTCCATGAGTATAACTATGTCCAGGGAGTATTGAAGAAGAGTTGCATGGAATTCTGGTATTTTGTTCAGGATGCTTCTCATGTTCATGTTTAGGATAAGTAGATTTGAGCTTTTCTTGGGGTGGGGGCTGTTAACTTTGCAATATGTTTGGGATGGGAATTAGTTGATAGTGATGTGGTATGAAGTATATATATATATATATATATATATATATATATATATATATATATATATATGTATATATATATATATATATATATATATATATATATATATATATATATATATACACACACACACACACACACACACACACACACATATATATATATATATATATATATATATATATATATATATATATATAGCTTTTTTGTAAACAAGCAGGTGGTGGTATGCATATCTTGCATTTGGGTCATGCCCCTTCCCCCATACAGCCATTCCAGTGTCTCATTATTTGGCTATTTCTCCCAAGTTCAAAACTCGCAATGTGCATACTGCTTTCTGCTTTACTTCTACAATGATTACAGGTATTTGGATTTAATTTAAACTTTTATTTCAAATTTTCCAGCACAAACACTGATAGATGTTTGCTAGACAAAGTAATGCAATCTCACAATGAAAACAGATAGCATTAAAACTTCTGTAACTTTGAAACTCACATTCAAAGAAAATGTGTCTGGCCAGTGACAGATTAGGTTTACCTTTGGGCTGTTTTGAAATCATAGACTCTTTGCACACATTTTTAGGACCATGCAACATTTCTTTGATTCACTTTCCTGTTTGTATTAAATTATAATATGTAATAATTAAAGTATATCCCTTGTATAACACAACACCACTTGTTAGAGCATGTTTTAAATTTATAGTCAGTAAGCAAAGAAACAAAACATATGAACCAATAATGCCAAAACTGCCCAATTCAAAACAGTTCAACCACAAAAGGCCACTCAAACTTTTGTCATTACAACCCACCAATATCAGTCAATATGCACAGTCTCTGCAGAAGTAAAAGTCATCTGAATAATTCCACACTAAAGAGATCTGACTGTAACCAATGAAAAGGTTGCAGCTAGCAAAAATCTTTTTATTTAAGTATTTCATCTACAAATTCACTGCCTGCTGCCCTAGAAGACTAAAATGCCTATGTTACATTAAAAATGATAAGCTGGTAATATTGCAATAGGGAATGGATGGCAAGCAGGTTTGTGGTTACTAGGTATCTTAAGGAGGACATACGTAGGACTGCAGCACTCCACCCTCTTAAAATCCAACACAGTATTAGCAATCCATCTACATGCTGTGAGAATAGAACTCACAGCGTTCTGCATCCAAACAAAAGTATGCTACCTGCTGTACTACTAACACTGCTTTAAAACTCTAAACACACAACAGTGATACCATTTGCTAAGCAAAACAGTTATTTTGGGTAGAGGATTCAGGATCTTGTTTCCTGTAGCTAAGGTACAGGGCTTGAGCTTAAGCAAATTACTAACCACCTGCTAACCCTAACTATGGCATTTCACTGTCTCACACACACACCTCAACCCTTTAATGCAAGAAATCAAGACAAAGTCTAAAATAAATAAGAACAAATTATAAATATTTCTTTCATGAACTTAGAAAATTGCTAGTATAACATGATTTATATTAGTATGCATTTTTCTCAAGGATATGAAGTCTAAACCTCAAATATCTGTCATTATTTAGCAACTTCAATCTTTTTATGAGGAGAAAACAAACATATGGGACAAAAATCTGGACATTCTGCAAAAACCTGGGCAGTTGAGATATATGCTACCTATCTCTTACACACACACACACACACACACACACACACACACACACACACACACACACACATACACACACACACACACACACACACACACACACACACACACACACACACATCTGGACATTCTGCAAAAACCTGGGCAGTTGAGGTATATGCTACCTATCTCTTACACACACACACACACACACACACACACACACACACACACACACACACACACACACAAAAAAACTCACACCATACCTCTCAACCTCTTAGCACAAGACGTTTGGGCAAATCCTGTCATAATGGGGGACAAAGGTCCAAAACTAGGGACACATTTTAAATATTGCTCTTATAAATTCAGAAAGTCGCTAGAATAACATGATTTGTGTTAGAATGCATTTTCTAAAAGATATGAAGTCTGAAACTAAACTCAAATGCATGCCATTAGTTAGTATCTTTAATCCTTAGATCATCCTGGTGATTTCTCAAAAATAAAGCAAATAAGTGTTTAGTCAACAAACTGAAGAAAATGAAACAATTAAATGCTTAAAATCAATGGAGTCCAACAAGAAGAATCATATAGGTGAAAAGTAAAATACACACTTTTATTGCACAACAATTCACAATGATTTAGCACTTTCATCCACTAGAACGTGGGCTTCATCAGAATGTTTCATCAGATTTCTCAGAAAAAAGACACTTTTTATGAGGAACAGACCAAAAATATAAGCGAAAAATCTGGACATTCTGTAAAAATCTTTATGGTTGATAGGTATTACATACCCATACACCCCTACCTCCCTCTTTGACCCTCCCCCATACCTCTCAACCTTTTAGAGCAAGAAATCTGGACAAAGGCACATATAATGGGGGGACAAATGTCCAAAAATAGGGACACCTTTTAAATATTGCTCTTACAAACTAAGAAAGTTGATAGAACAACAAGTTTTGCATTAGTATGAACTTCCTGAAGGATATGAAGTCTAATGGTAAAATGTCTGCCATTATTTGCTGTCTTAGTCCTCAATGATTTGCCAGGAATTGCCAGAAAAACACAGTTTTATGAGAAACAGACCATGGATGTGACACTAAAATCAGTTTTGTATTAGAACACTACACCACCAGCATTTCTGTGTAGAAATGGGCATGGTGAGTTTGATTGGCATGTGAAGGCCATGTGACATTGCATGCTAATCATGCCTGATTGACAAGGCATGCAGAATTCTAAGTGGAATAATGAATATTCATAGTGAGTATTCGTACCCTTGTTCTCAGCGAGTTATTCTGTCTTATTAATTCTGTTTTTTTCAGTTGTATTTTACAGAATCTACCCTTTACTATGGTTTTCCACATATAGCTTTCGACATACATCTTGCAGTATATATTTTATACTGCGGTGTATCTATGTTTGCATTATTCTCACAATGCTGAGACTAAATAATGTTTAACCACTACAAAAATGCTGAGGGCTCTAATCCAGTATTATGATATGAGCAATGCATTTACTTTAGACATTTGGTTTTAGGTGGAAGAACATTGGCTGTTTTGTAACTAGCTTACATATAACATTTTCCCTTCAGTATTCTTGACAAATGTTGTTGTAAACATTGTTCCAATACAAAACTGATAAATGTTATGATAATGCATTGAAAAACATAAGTGATCACTTGGGTAGGTTGGAAGCCCACTTGTCATTTATTTTACATCATTGCAAGTTTTAAATCACTATAAGTCTGACATGTTACATCCAGAAGACCAAGTACATGGTACATGTCTCAATAAAAGAGAGTCAACTTAAAGCTGGAGTTCACTAGTCAATTATAAATATGAGACATTACTTTAGCGATAATCTGGACTGACTATATTAAGTATGCTTTCCCACCATTTTAGGTATCAACATTAAAAACAAAAAATAATTTGCTGTCACTGTCAAAGAGTGGATTGACTAATCGTGACTACTACTCCCAGCAAGGCAGAATAACCAATTGTGATAGCACCACAAAAAGAAATTTAGAGTTCTGAAAAAGGGGTAAGGGAGGAGAGTGCACAACCACTACTTCCAGCACACTATAACCCTGGGAAGCACAGCCTAAATTAAGCACCAACACCCATTACATCCAGGATCCACCCTAAAAAGATGCAATAAAGAAACGTTTAACTGATTCCAAAAAAGTAGGCTTAAACTGCTAGATCTGAAAATGTTGAATTTGAACAACAGCAGCAACGCAAGATGATAAACTGTTACAAAGACTGTCAATACAGTCCCACATATGACAACTTTGGTAATCTGTATTACACCGCAAAACATTAAACTAGACTGGGACACTGACTGATGTGAGAAAACTACAAAAATACAAGCAATCCTTTCACCCAAACAAAACGCCAAGGACTTCCTCGCATAACAATAAGGTAATTTTGCATTCATACTAACTACTATACAGTTCCATCAGTACTAACACAGAGACGAGGACAGCGCAGCAGGTCCAGCCGTAAAGTACCTGAAACATTTAGATTACAAACTCTAAAAAAGGGTATCAACTTTTAAATAAAACTACTACAAAGAGAGCTCAAATATCAATAGATTTAACCAAGGACTAAAACAAATGGACTTGTTACTAGATTAGTGCATTAAATATCAATGTTTAACTGACTCAAGAAAGTAAATAAGGCATATAAAGGTGAGGTTAACAAACTGAAATCTTGACATTCTGCGAAAATTTGGACATGTCACACACACACACACACACACACACACACACACACACACACACACACACACACACACACACACACACACAAACATGCAAACACACAAACACACACACACACACACACACACACACACACACACACACACACACACACACACACAACACACACACACACACACACACACACACACACACAAACATGCAAACACACACACACACACACACACACACACACACACACACACACACACACACACACACACACACACACACACACACACACACACACAGACTTACCTACTTCCTATACACAAACACACACACAGACCTACCCACTTCTTATGCGCATGTACATACACACACACACACACACACACACACACACACACACACACACACACACACACACACACACACACACACACACACACACGCACCTGCCTACCTATTTCTTGTACACACGCACAGACACACACACTCCTCTTAAAAACTTAAACCTACACGCACACCTACCACTCACTTGTCCGGTCGTGGTCCACAGTCCAAATGACTTCAAGAATTCAGATTCCATGTGCGCAGACCAGGAAGATGTAAACAATAGGTCTCAGACCTTCTGCATCTGTGCGACCTGACATAAAAGGAGTTCTTAAAGAACAAAGCCCTTAAAAAAGAAAGATTTTATTTATTTTTTTTAAAGAAACAGGGCAGCAGGGTATGTTGTACCGACACAAAAAAAGCCCTGTATATATTATACATATAGATAGATTAGATAGATAGATAGATAGATAGATAGATAGATAGATAGATAGATAGATAGATAGATTAGACATATATTTATTTTATTTATTTATTTTTATTTAAATTTATTGACCGGAAGTGTCCGACTGGACGTGGTTCCATTTTCATCAGAGGCCCGGGGAGAAAAGCTCCACAGTAAAATAAACAGACAGTAGTTACATTGGATTACATAGTGATTAACAATTTAACAGAAATTACTTACAACATATTTACAGATGAAGAACATAGTACATCAGTAGACAACTAGAATCTTTATCTGTGAAGTACATAACAGGCATTAACAAATGTAACAATGAGAAGTTCCTGCTGTATAATAAGTACTAGGCTTATGAGCATCTGAGCTTG